>NC_045437.1:112124190-112263767 GCF_002776525.5 Piliocolobus tephrosceles | reverse complement strand
TAGATAGATAGATAGATAGATAGATAGATAGATAGATAGATAGATAGAGGGTTTTTTAACATGGATGGTTTTTCACAAGGATGTATACTATAAACTCTAAAGCAACTGCTAAACACACACAATAGTTACAGCTAATAAGCCAGCAAAGGAGATAAAGTGGAGTTACAGAAAAATAGTCCAAAATAAGGCAGAGAGAGAAAAAAAAAAAAAAAAAAAAAAAACAAGGCAGAGAAAGAGGAAAATACTAATAAAGAACAAATGGAACAGAAAATATCAAGATGGCAGATCTAAACCAAACCACATCAGTAATTACACTAAATGTAAGTGGTCCAAACATAACTAAAAGGCAGATTGTTAAATATGATAAAAAAGCAAACCCAACTATATACTGCCTATAAGAAACATTTTAAAGACACAAAAAATTAAAAGTACACACATAGAAAAAGTTATTGTGCTAACATTTGCACTCACTCATTTATATAATTCCTGTAGGGTAAAAAGCAAAATAACAGGAAAATAATTTGTAGGCTATAGAATACTGTATAAACCTACGGAGAATAGATCAAGAAATGGTGAAAATAATAGCTACTATTCAATAGCACTTTATGTAAATTTCAATTAATCCTCACAACCCTCAGGAACTTAGGTGTTACTTCCAAGATGAGGAGACTACAGAGATTATGTAACTTGTCTACATAATACAGGTGACAACAGAGTCTGAATCCAACGAACTCTGCTGACAAGCAAACCATATTGTTCTCATGTTATGCAGTTATTGTGAGGACACTCTAAATATTTAAATGTTTCTAGAGTAATCTGAAAAGTGTAAATAGCGAGATCTTTTAAAAGTAAACTCCCCTATCAATGAGATACTCTAAACATCATAAAGGCTTGCTTTTGTCATTCTCAAGACCGTACCTGCTCATGTTGTCTTTAGCTAGAAGTAAACCAAGAAGCTTTTGAAAACACTTATTTTTGTTTTAAAAACTCTATTTATAACGGAAAAAAATTTAAGTCACCTGGGTGGCCAGGGCAGGGGGATCTTCCAAAAATCTATTAATCTTTACTTCATTTTGTTACACTGATTGGTGGCCTATGACATTCCAGCCTCAAAGGGTTATTTAATTCAGGTGTTCCCTATTAAATCTATGCCTCAATTTTTTTTTTTTTTTTTTTTTTTTTTGAGATGGAGTTTTGCTCTTGTCACCCAGGCTGGGGTGCAATGGGTGCAATCTCGGCTCATTGCAACCTCCACCTCCCAGGTTCAAGCGATTCTCCTGCTTCAGTCTCCCGAGTAGCTGGGATTATAAGCAACCGCCACCACACCCGGCTAATTTTTGTATTTTTAGTAGAGACGGAGTTTTGCCATGTTGGCTAAGCTGGTCTCAAACTCTTGACCTCAAGTGATGCACCCACCTTGGCCTCCCAAAGTGCGGGGATTACAGGCGTGAGCCACCATGCCTAGCCTCCTCAGTCTTTTAATTATATATGATTTCTCCCCAGAATTGTAACCATTAAAACCAAAAAAGGAAGGAATGTTAAAAAAAATTTGAATAGTGAACATACTTATTAAATACAAATTTCTCTGAAAGTTCTGCTTCTTCCAATTTCAGTCAAACGCTGTAATAAAAACTAGGTTGTTAATGGATCAAAAACAGAATTCTTGACAGTAATTTCTGGTGCCATCAAGAACAATGTGCAGTGGCTCACGCCTGTAATCCCAGCACTTTGGGAGACCAAAGCAGGTAAGATTGCCTGGGGTCTGGAGTTCGAGACCAGACTGGCCATGTTGAAACCTTGTCTCTACTAAAAACACAGAAGTTAGCTGGACGTAGTGGCACACACCTGTAATCCCAGCTACTCGGGAGGCTGAGGCAAGAGAATCGCTTGAACCCAGGAGGTGGAGGTTGCAGTGAGCCGAGATTGCACCATTGCACTCCAGCCTGGGCAACAAGAGCAAAACTCTGCAGATAAAACAAACAAACAAACAAAAAGTCTGGGTTTAAAATATTTATAGAAAAAGTAACTGCTACTTCCTAGTGGAACTACCAAATGCCAGGTAATCTGCTAGATGATTTTAATCACACTGTAACATGGGTATTACTTCTAAGTAACCCCAAGTAACAAAGTAAAATTACTTGGTTGGGTGTTGTCAGAGAGGATCTGGGGCTAAGGTTCTAACCATGGTGCAAAAAATCCAAGTCCTTTCAATACGCTAAACTACTACCTCAAGGAATTAGATGATAGGTAAGAAATGAAAGGCAAAAAGAGCTAAAACCTTTATATTATAGCTTCAACCTAGAGGCTTCATCCTAGGTTAACTTTTTAAGAAAATGATATGTCACAGGTGCTGCGTACTTCTCATTTCATCACCTCAGAAAGTACACCATCGGGTTATCAATCTTAGGTTGTGACTGATAACGGAGTTCAGGTATTGCCAGCCCAGTCCTCCTGAAGTCCCCTGATATGGTTTGGCTCCCCGTCCCCACCCAAATCTCATCTCGAAATATACTCACCATGTGTCAAGGGAGCGAGGTGATTGGATCGTGGGGGTAGTTTCCCACATGCTCCTCTCATGATAGTTTCACAAGATGTGATGGTTTTACAAGGGTCTCCTTCCCCTTCACTTTTGTTTCTCCTGCCGCCATGTAAGATGTGCCTGCTTTCTCTTCTGCCATGATTGTAAGTTTCCTGAGGCCTCCCCAGTCATGCAAAACTGTGAGTCAATTAAACCTACTTCCTTTATAAATTATGAGGTCTCAAGTAGTATCTTTATAGCCGTGTAAAAACGGACTAATGTATCCTCCAGTTTTTACCCAATGATTCAGCATCTGATGATGATTAGGTGCCCGGATCCATTATTTGATTAAAAGTTGCAATATTGTATATTTCCCTACTGTATTTATTAAATTCTGCTTAAAAATATTATTTCATAGTCAATTTGTCTGAATCAGAACCAGAGTCCACACATGCTAATATGTCTCAGGGCTCTTAATCATTGTATATATAGTCTCCACCTCCAACCTCATTCTACTTTTTTTGGTAATAAAACTGGGTCATTTGTCTTAAAGCATTTCCCATATTCAGTATTTCATCATGGTGACATTCATTCCTCTAGTCCCCTATTTTGACTGGATCCTGATTCAAACCAATCAACTATAAATGGCATTTTCTTCAGACATTCATCTTTAAATATGGACTGAATATCAGATAATTGTTGTCAGATATGATAGTGACATGAGAAAAAACTTGTTAAAAATATTTTAGGAATTAATACCATATTATGATACCATATTATGTCACTCATAATTAAAATAATAATTTATCAAACTATTTTAATAAAAATAATTAAAACTCATATTACGAGTGACATAATATGGTATCTGGCATTTGTATTTAAATACAACAGGGAATTTAAGTAGGGGGAAAGGAACAAAATTTGCAAGATGTTTTTAATTTTTGAAGCTGGGCTATATGTATATAGAAATTCATTATTATTTGACTTTTGCATTCTATTTTTTAAAAATTAATCCCTAAAATAAAACTGGTCAACTCTCTCAAATGACTTAAACAGAGTATATTCATATTAGGGGAATTTACTCTTTTAACTATATCCCAAAAGGCTGGATTGCCAGTTATAAAACTAACCTGACTTTTGAACGTTACATTTCCTTTACTTGAGAGACCTAACAGGTCCTGCACAGCGGCTCACGCCTGTAATCCCAGCAATTTCGGGAGGCGAAGGTGAAAGGATTGCTTGGGCCCAAGGAGTCTGAAGCTGCAGTGAGCTGTGATCGCACCAATGCACTCCAGCCTCGGTGACAAAGTGAGATCCCCATCTCTAAAAACTGACAAAATGAACTCCAACAAAACCAACCAACCAACCACATTCAAAAAATTAAATTAAGACCTTTTAGGGATTTTAGTGGAGAGATCAAATTCTTAAAAACCGTGATCAAATGATTAAAAAAAAAAACCTTTAAGAATTAGAATTGTTTGCAAATATGAGCTCTACTAAGACTACGATTGTAGGCTATGATTGACAATGAATTCTTCTGACTACAATATTTGAGTATGTAGCTTTTGTTAATCAAGTACTAGATGCGTAAAGTATTTCATTTGCACCAAATTTTGTGGGAATCAGAATTTTGAAACTGGAAGAGTTAAAAACCCAGGCCACCTACTCCCAAAGTTTCTTCATTCCAGGATGTCAAAGACAGACGTAAGTATTGGTATCTGCCTACCATTTAAAACAGGAGGTTTCAAATGACCATGCAATGTTTAACTCACTTAGTAAAGAAAATTTTGAATAAATGTAATACAAGTAATAAAAACCTGGGGTTTTTTTTTGTTGTTGTTGTTGTTGAGACGGAGTCTCGCTCTGTCGCCTAGGCTGCAGTGCAGTGGCACGGTCTCAGCTCACTGCAACCTTGGTCTCCCGGGGTTCAAGAGATTCTCCTGCCTCAGCCTCCCGAGTAGTTGGGACTACAGGCGCATACCACCACGCCCAGCTAATTTTTTATATTTTTAGTAGAGATGGGGTTTCACCGCGTTAGCCAGGATGGTCTCAATCTCCTGACTTCGTGATCCGCCCACCTGGGACTCCCCAAGTGCTGTGATTACAGGTGTGAGCCACTGCGCCCAGCAAAATCCTGGGTTTTATTATTCCATTTCATTCCAAGTCACTTCAGGGTAGAGCTGTGAATAAGAATCAAACTGATTGTTCTGACACAATGTATTAACTATAGGAAAGCACAATGCTAGAATCTGGCAAACCTGAATGTAAGTCATAATTACCAGGAGATTTAGCCAAGTCACTTCCAGTTTCTCTAGTATGTAGTCCTTCTAGACTGCTCAGAGGAGGAGTTTTCACTTTTATGATAAAACTGTTAGTAGTTTGTCCCCTTGCTGTCAGCAGGAGTCAATTTAATTCAACTACTCTGAAAATTTTCATGAATGCATGGATGAATAAAAAACCTCAAGAAAATGAGTAGCAGCAGCAAACTGGAAATAATCTATTTAGCTGCACTTTATAAATGCCTCATAAGAAAATCAAGCTTGACTTCAATGGAATTTCTAGAAACAGTAAACTAAGAGGTATCAAATTATTAAGAAAAATACCTAAATGACAAAGGATTCATGTACATTGGCCATTCTAAATCTTTTTCCCTTTTAGTGTTGAAGCTCAAGGCACTGTCCAAAAAAAAAAAAAAAAACCTTGGAACTTTCAGACAATGAGTTAAGAAATACAAGGAAAAAAGGCAATTAAGACTAGGAACTTGAAAGCTCAAAGAGGGGAAGGAAGGTTGGCAAAAGACACTCAATGATCCCAGAGGTACAGCCCTAACCTCTAAGCATTTCATCTATCCTAATTTTTTAAAGTTTCGTTTTAATGCCTGAAATTCCATGAATTAGACCTAGAAATTAGCAAATACCCTTTGGGAAGAATGTAAATTTTCAGAAGAGACAGGGGGTTAGCAATCAATAACTTCTTAGTAAGAAATAATGGGAATATTTTTCTTTCCTCCTATATCCTGAGATCAGCTACTCTGAGAATGAGTTTCTGATGGAAAGTAAACACTAATTTGGGAACTTGAAGCACTTACTGGGGGAAAGGACAGGAGGCTTAGATAGTACAATGGTACTGGAAAATGAAAAGGAACAAAAGGGAAAATAAAGGATAGCAACAAACACCTTAATCTATACAGCTACATTGGTAGACTCAGGAAAAACCTTTTTTTTTAAAACATCAAATGCTTCTTTAAAAAAATTATCACATATAGTTCAACTATTCTGAAATACAGTCACTGTATTTGGACTACATCAGAGGCCTAAACATAATGTATGCAGTCATTCTACAATAAACTTTTTGTTTCAGCTTTCTTAAACTCCTAGTCTACTTTAGGAACACAGTCTTACTGTATTGACAAATGTTGCCCCTAAGTTAACATGGGAAACCAAGCTTGGTTTCATTATTTGTCCTACAAGAAAATCCCATGCATTTTATGTTTAAAATACATAAACAGATTAGCCAGGCACAGTGGCTCATGCTTGTAATCCCAGCACATTGGGAGGCCAAGGCAGGAGGATCACCTGAGGTCAGGAGTTTGAGACCAGCCTGGTCAACACGGTGAAACCCTGCCTCTGCTAAAAATACAAAAATTAGCAGGGCCTGGTGGCGCATGCCTATAATCCCAGCCACTCGGGAAGCTGAGGCAAGAGAATCGCTTGAACCCAGAGGCAGAAGGTTGCAGTGAGCCGAGATCATGCCACTGTACTCCAACTTGGGCAAAAGAGCAAGACTCAGTCTAAAAAAAAAAACAAAACATAAGCAGATAAAACTCCAATATTTGTGTAATGAACTTATGAAACAGGGATACTTTTAACAAAAAATAACCTATATCTGGAAATAAGCACTTACAAATTCTACGACAAAAAAATATTCCTACCTGGCTGTCTGAACCATAGCAACAGACTTTCTTTTCTTTTACCCAATTAAGTAACATTTACCACATAGTGGGTTTTTGTTTCATTTTTTTCTTTTTTTGAGATGGAGTCTGGCTCTGTCGCCCAGGCTGGAGTGCAGTGGTGCAATCTCAGCTCACTGCAACCTCAGCTTCCTGAATTCAAGCAATTCTCATGCTTCAGCCTCCCGAGTAGCTGGGATTACAGGCGCGCGCCACCACACCCAGCGAATTTTTTGTATATTTAGTAGAGACAAGGTTTCACCACGTTGGCCAGGCTGGTCTCAAACTCCTGGCCTCAGGTGATCTGCCTGCCTCGGCCTCCCAAAGTGCTGGGATTACAGGCGTGAGCCACTGTGTCCAGCTCCATACTGAAAACAAGGACATGTGTACAGCTCCATATGTGAAAACAAGGACAGTAAAAGAACAACAACAAACCCTAAAGTCACCAAGTTTATGTTAACCAATTAATTAAATTCTGGAAATTTCAGCAGCATGTTCTTCCCAAAATGCTTTCCAATCAAATCCTCCTTCTCCAGTAAGAATTATCACAAACATAAATTGCCTAATTAATAACCTTAATTCTTATAAGTTTACATATTTATGTCATTTGATAAACAGATGCTGGCCAATGTTAAGACTCCTAAGGACTTGGTATTAAAAACTGAAACCTCTCATCAGAATTTCTATTTTTATATCTGTGACTCACCAAACATACTTGGAAATGTCCATTTTCCAAGCTGACTTTCCAGTTAGATTTTAATCTTAAATAAAGTGTGCATGTGGTTTTATTAAACAAACTGTCACAATGGACAAACTGGATGCCTTTCCATGAATGTCTACTTATCACCCTGATATCACCCAATGAAAAAGAATACAACACTTACAATTTAATAGAATTCTAACAGTAAACATTTTCTGAGTTTTGGTTTCTAGTACCTGCTTATCTAGAGTTGATAATAATCATCACCCGTTCAACAATTACAGAAAAAAACTTTTAAAGTTAAGTTCTAAATTTGAAGTATATAAAGAATATTCCCTTAAGAATATAAAGTAGTCAAGATTTCCTTTTACTCAAAAAAAAATCACTTCAGAGGTGACCTCCATGTACAAAAGGCAAGATCAATCACATGTATCACTGGACACAAAGGATATTTCAAAGGTATTTAAAAATGGTAATCTCAAAAAGAAAAATTAATTTTAATTTTTCTATTGCATTATCAAGACCACAGTTGCTTAACAATTATGCTATTGATACAAAACATACAGTATTTACACTTAACTGTACAAAATAATTTAATGTTTACAAAAATATTAGAATGTTTAGTTGACTGACACAGTCTTAAGTAATCTCTTCTAGAGAAGTACATAGTAAGACCACTGATTCCCATTTCATTTCTTTTTTAATAAGTCAAAGAAAGGATGCTGCAATGCTTCATCCAGGGTAATTCTTTGAGTTGGATCATATTCTAACATTCTTCGAACCAGGTCAAACAGTTTCTCATGTTCTTCATCATGACAAAGCATAAATTCCTGGGGGAAGAAATGTTTTTATTTTAAAAAAATTAGTAATAGTGCAAACATGTGGTTTATTTTTTTAACCTTTGATCTTTTTTCTTTTACCTTTAATGGTTTGCAACGTCTCCTAACATATCTACCAGCAGAACTGTGTTCATCCCAATCTAGCTGGTTATGGTGAAAATACTTGCGTTTTCTACAGAAAACAAAAAGTCTGGATTAGTAAAATAACAAGAGTCACATCTTTACTCTGCACCCATGAGGGGAGAAATGGTAAGCAGCTCTCTCTAGGTGTATAGACTTATATTATATATATGCATACAATTTTTAAAAACCTCAGCAACAATTATATATCAGACACCTTATATCCTCCACCCTGTGAGGTTTTAGTGTCTCAACTAAGTTGTTCCTAACTATCATACATGGAACAATGTGAGCTTAAAACTAGGGGCCCCCTGGATTCAGTCCTGTAAATTCTGTTTTCACTAGATCTAGAATGGGGCTAGAAATCTTTAAATAACTCCCTAGGTGGCTTCTGTGGTGAAGCTGTGTTTGGAAATACTACCTTGTCTAAGAATCTGGTTAAGGACAGAATAAATTTCACACTTAGAGTGATATGATTCCAAAACACAAGCTTTTTCATATTCTATGTATTATTTTTACATTACCTTAAGAAAACATTTATGCAAAAGTAAACTTGAGTTATAAAAAAAAAAAAAAAAACAAACAAACCCCAAAAGCCATTTGTTTACTAGATCAGTGGTCCTCAACCTTTTTGGAACCAGGAACTGGTTTCACGGAAGCAGATCCGGGGAGGAGGGATGATGGTTTGGGATGAAACTTCCACCTCAGATCATCAGGCATTAGATTCTCATAAGGAACCTGAATGCAACCTAGATCCCTCGGATGTGCAGTTCACAATAGGGTTCACATTCCTATGAGAATCTAATGCCACTGCTGATCTGACAGGAGGTGCAGCTCAGGCAGTGATAATGCTCACTCACCTGCCACTCACCTCCTGTTGTACAGCCCGGTTTCCTAGGGTTTGGGGACCCCTGCACTAGATCACAAGGTAAATATTTTTTATTATATTTGCTTTTAAAAACACGGCCGAGTGTGGTGACTCACGCCTGTAATTCCAACACTTCGGGAGGCCGACGCAGGCGGATCACCTGAAGTCAAGAGTTCGAGACCAGCATGACTAATGTGGTGAAACCCCATCTCTACTAAAATTACAAAAATTAGCCAGGCATAGTGGTGGGTGCCTGTAATCCCAGCGACTCAGGAGGCTGAGGCAGGAGAATCACTTGAACACAGGAGGCGGAGGTTGCAGTGAGCTGAGATTGCACCACTGTACTCCAGCCTGGGTGAAACAGTGAGACTCTGTCTCCAAAAAAAAAAAAAAAAAAAAAAAAAAAGGAGTAAGATGCAGTTACAATTTACCTCCAGTACAGAAAAAAAAAAAAAAAGTCAAAATCTATAGTCCTTGGAATGAGCATTACAACGCTGGGTTTTCTATAGTCTGAATATATGCTATTGCACATATCCAACAAAAGGCTTTAATCTTAAAAACATACCTTGTTTTCTGAATCATGTGTTGTGGTATGGGTCCTAATATTCGTTCCATCATTGCCAAGTGCTCTTTACTATCATGAGTCTAAAAAATACAAGAAAAAGAAATTTAGCACTCTGCATTTCCCTACAAACACATTAACTTGTTCAATCTAAAATTTCAGTTTCCTTCTTTATTTGTATTTCTTACACTGTTTAAAGAATAACTGGGCAAGATTACCAGAAAAACTGTCTCCTCATTTAATCAGCTGCTTAATGAAAATTAACAACCAGTACCCAATGAATAGTTCACTTGTTAACACTTACTACTCCCAGGCAACAGACACACAGTCCCAATAATTCTCTAAACAATTCTGAGCGAGGTATGTGGGAACATGAATTTCAAAGACATTAAAATACTACCTCAAAGTCACATAGCTCATATATGAGGAAAGTTTAAGCTATCAACCCATGTCAAAGCACATATCCTTAAATTAGACAGTAACAGAGCCTTGGGTGAAGTATAATACAGAAGACTGTCAGACTTACAGCTGGAATGGTATGCTTCTAGAGCAGAGGGTGGCAAACTTCTGTAAACGGCCAGATAGTAAATATTTCAGGCTTGGCTGGTCATGAATGGTCCCTATTGCACATTCTTCTTCTTTTTGTAAAAACAGGCACCAGGCAGGATTTCACCATGGGCCAGAGTTTGCTAACCCTTGTTCTGGAGAGCAGAGGCTTTATGCAATACTTTTAAAAGGAATCTATCAACTAGTGCACCTTGCATATTGCTTCCAAATCGTGATACATGACAGGAATAAGTAATACTAGCTTCACATTTTAAAGAAATTCCTTAGTTTAAGAGTATTTTGCAGGGTGGAGTTAAAATATAAATCACTTCTCCAATAATGTGTACTTCATTTAAAACTCAAAGTGATTTATAATCACAAAATCACCTGAAGCATCCATTTTATATAAGTCAGATGGAAGCATTCACTTTGCTTAACTTTTTCTTGACCCTACAGCTCACCACTGCAAAACCAGACAACACCTCCCAGAACTGACTGATAACCGTGATTCTAAGACATCAAACTTATCTATAAACTCGGAGAACTGTTCAACAGGATCTCTATGGATGAGACAGAAACAGAAACCTGGTGAGGTGCCCCACAAACAGTGAATCCATCGCTGTGCACTGCTGCCAAGTGACTCTCAGCTCATCACAGCCGCACACCCCCGCCCCGCTCTAACTTCAAACCAGCCTCAACAGTGCTGAGCTGGGATCTCCAGCCCCTCTTCCCCAAACAAAACAACACAACACCTTCATCATACCACAACCCTACTTAAAGTTCTTCAATGGTTGCATCACCTAAAGCTTTCAAGAATTTACATTTCAGGCTGGGTGCGGGGGCTCACACCTGTGATTCCCAGCACCTTGGGAGGCCGAGGAGGCAGATCACTTGAGGTCAGGAGTTCGAGACCAGCCTGGTCTCGACAAAACCCTGTCTCTACTAAAAATACAAAAAATTATTGTGGTGTGGTGGCTCGTGCCTATAGTCCCAGTTACTTGGGAGCCTAAGACACAAGAATCACTTGAACCTGGGAGGCAGAGGTTGCAGTGAGCCAACATTACGCCACTGCACTCCAGCCTGGGCGACAGAGTGAGACTCCATCTCAGGGAAAAAAAGAAAATTAGATTTCAGACGTAGGTACAACTTAAGGACAGAATGGAAAAGAAAGTAGTTTCCTACTTTTTGTTTTACCAATTGAGGACTTTTTATTTTAAAAGCAAACTACCAACAACTATGACTATAATTACATAAAAGAGACATTAAAAAAAAAAAAAAAAAGCAGGAGGGATAATCTAATCTCTAAATAATGGTCAGAATGGCAACCCTAGACAACCATTTTCATTTTGGACCAGTCTACTTTTGGAAACCACTGACTTCTAGGATCAAACCAATACCCTGCAAAGTCTTTGAAGTCCTTTATGAATTGATCCTTGCCTATTATTCTAATTTTCCCATGTATACAGGACACTGACAACGCCCTTCTACCCTGAGTAGATATGTTCATTCACTCCTCTGTGCATTTACAGATACTATTTCCTCTTCCTTATGTGCCCACTGCACTCCAGTTTTCTAACTCCTCCTCTTCTTCCTATGTTCTCAGTGATGCCTTCTCTAAAGAAAGTAATTATTAACCTTTCCTGGGTTCTCCCTACCTACACTTTGTTTTTTTTATTTTTTTTTGAGACAGAGTCTCACCCTGTCACCCAGGCTGGAATGCAGTGGCGCGATCTCCGCTCATGCAAGCTCCGCCTCCTGGGTTCACGCCATTCTCCTGCCTCAGCCTCCCGAGTAGTTGGGACTACAGGCATCTGCCATGACGTCTGGCTAATTTTTTGTATTTTTAGTAGAGATGGGGTTTCACCATGTTGGCCAGGATGGTCTCGATCTCCTGACCTCGTGGTCCACCTGCCTTGGCCTCCCAAAGTGCTGGGATTACAGGCATGAGCCACCATACCTGGCCCTCCCTACCTACACTTTCTACATGGTTCCATCACAGCAAATGCTACACTATACTGCAATAGTTTTCCAACGTCTTTTGCATGACTTGAGGAAGATGTTGTCTCTTCACCCTTATGTACTTATACTTAGAAATGCCTAGGACATTATAGATGCTTAATACTTCAGAGTAAAATACAATCCCTTGTTGTTCCTGAATTCTTTTATAAAAAGGAATAAGTGACCTGTAATGGCCCATTGACAGTCAACATAACCAGAACTGAAAACTGACCACATTAACACTACTGCAAACTTACGAAGGAGCTCCACAACGTAAAAAAGGAAATAGTGTGAACCATACATTAACCATGTGTTACAAACACTAATCACATGCAAAATTAACCATGATCACTCACTCATAGTAATATTTCATTCAACTGTGGTTTTAAAGAATGACCACTTTGCAAATGTAAGTTTTAATCTCAAGAATAATGATGTATGGCAATTTTCCAACATGGAAGTCAAAACTTTAGCATGCCTTTAACATTTACAATTTGTTATGAATTATTAAATGGAATTTACCAGCCACGTACCTGAAAGACTGTAAAACCAAGGTAATATTCAATAAGAATGCAACCTATGCTCCAAACATCACAAGGCTGAGACCAACCTAAAGCTATTTTAAAACAAATAGAAACATTTTACTATGCAACAACTTTCAATTGACAGTACATTAAATCCTTCCCTATATGGGTGCTCCCTTTACAGAACCCATTTGGGAGAATATGACACCAAATTCAGGGTTTTTATTTTTAGTTTTACAGCAAATGCTATTATTCAACACACTCTCATGGTCCATATGCTCACATCAAGACACAGTATTCTAACTAGGGAGGGGTGCATGTTATGTAAAATAAAAGGGGGACTACCATTTTCCAAGTATACAACCAATTCGTGCAAATATTCCATAGTCTCTGAACTGTTTCTATGATGGGAGAGCACTGCTGTGGAAACCATTATTACGCTCAGTTCATGGTTAGTCCAAGAATTTTTATATTTTATTAGCACAAATGTAGGTTTATAATTATCCTCAGAATGAAATTATCAATTATTAGCTTGATGCATGAGTTACTTCTTCCATTAAGAGAAATACTACTGTTTTGCACAAATTATATGAAAAAGGTAATGGGAATGACAAGCAGTGTCACCTATAAGCAGAAATGACAGACCCACTGGAGCTCAGAGAGGGATCTCTATATAAACGTCAGGGCTGTCTACACATGATTTTATACACTTTCCCCTTCAGAATTCTCAATGACAGTACTATTCAGATCAGAATAAAACATCTAGCCTTCTTAAATCTATACTTAACTGGGAAGGAGAAAGAACCAACTACACTGATATTTTAATCTTTCAAAGATCAAATAGTAAAAAAAACAAATGTATAAATAAAACCTACATTCAAAGATATTTCAATTACTTTCAGTATCACTGAGGTTAAAGATAAAGGAAGAAATATATTCAAGTCAATATACACTGACTGTGACTTAAGTCATTTTTGTTAACCCCCCAACCCCAGTGTCTATCATTTGAACAAATGGATAATAATGGAGCATGGGCCAGGTGCGGTGGCTCATGCCTATAATCCCAGCACGTTGGGAGGCCAAGGAGGGTGGATCACGAGGTCGGCAGTTCGAGACCAGCCTGACCAACATGGTGAAACCCCATCTCTACTAAAAATACAAAAAATTAGCTGGGCATGGTGGCAGGTGCCTGTAATCCCAGTGCCTCAGGAGGCTGAGGCAGCAGAACAGCTTGAAACCAGAAGGCAGAGGTTGCAGTAAGCCGAGAATGCGCCACTGCACTCCAGCCTAGGCAATAAAAGCAAAACTCCATCTCAAAAAAGTAAATAAATAAATAAAATATATAAATGAGCTGGGTGTGGTGGTGTGCACCTATAATCCCAGCTACTCAGGAAGCTGAGGCAGGAGAATTGCTTGAACCCGGGGACGGAGGTTGCAGTGAGGTGAGATTGCACTACTGCGCTCCAGCCTAGGTGACAGAGTGAGACTCTGTCTCAAAAAAATAAATAAATAATGGAGCATGGTTTCTACCTATTAACACATATAAAGTCTGTAAATGATAGAGCTTGGACCTCGTAAAAGTTTTCTTTTTAGACCAGGCACCGTGGCTCACACTTGTAATCCCAGCATTTTGGGAGGCCAAAGCAGGCAAATCACGAGGTCAGGAGTTGGAGACCAACCCGGCCAACACAGTGAAACCCCATCTCTACTAAAAATACAAAAAATTAGCTGGGCGTGGTGGCGGGCGCCTGTAAGCCCAGCTACTTGGAAGGCTGAGGCAGGAGAATCAACTGAACCCGGGAGGCAGAAGTTGCAGTGAGCCGAGATCGCGCCACTGCACTCCAGCCCAGGCAACGGTGTAAGACTGCGTCTCAAAAAAAAAAAAAAAAAGTTTTATTTTTCAACCACTCCTATCTCCCAATTTAGTCCTTCCCCAGGTGACTGTAATCTTTTGTAGTACACCATTCTAAATCATCTCATTCTTGGATGAGTTAGCTTTTATACCCAACATGAGGCCAACTGCCCACTTCAACTCTAGCATCTGACTACATCTTCCTCTCCAACCGAATTCTGCCTTCATCCTCACTCCACAAAGGACCTTTCTATTCTCCCAATCTCCTGATTCTTTCTCCTCAAGGCCGTGACTCCAATTTCAGATTTGTACTATCCCTTGCTTGGCCACATTTGGAACTTTATTATTAAGAAGATTGACTATATTCTGGTGGGTGCAGTGGCTCACGCCTATAATCCCAGCATTTTGGGAGGCCAAGGCAGGCGGATTGCTTGAGCCCAGGAGTTCGAGACCAGCCTGGGCAACATGGCGAGGCCCTGTCTCTCTGTTATAAAAAATAAAAATAAAAATAAAAATCCTTGGCCAGGCACAGTGGCTCACGCCTGTAATCCCAGCACTTTGGGAGGCCAAGGCAAGAGGATCACTGAGGTCAGGAGTTCGAGACCAGCCTGGCTAACATGGTGAAACCCCATCTCTACTAAAAACTATAAAAATCAGCCAAGTGTGGTGGTGGGCACCTGTAATCCCAGCTACTCAGAAGGCCGAGGTAGGAGAATTGTGCAAACCTGGGAGGCAGAGGTTGCAGTGAGCCAAGATGGTGCCACTGCCCTCCAGCTTGGGTGACAGAGTGAAATTCCATCTCAAAAAAAAAAAAGGGTTACTATATACTATGTTTTACTCAATCTAGGATAGCATACTGTAAGATGCACTGCTATTTTATATACCAATAACAAAGAAAAAAATGCCAAACATTTGGGGGAAAATCTGATTCTTAAAATTGAAAAAACGTAAGAATTTATCTCTTTCTAATCTCTGAAAATACCTCTCTGTCCACTATCTCTTCCCATACTGCTTTCTTTTACCCTTACACAGCAGCTCCTTTCAGTTTGTACTAAGCAGAAACCCTAATTATCACGGATTTAAAAGACAAGCTCTAGAGTTGTGCTTGTTCAATACGGTAACCACTAGCCACATGTGGCTGTTTACATCTGAAATGTAAATCAATATAATTCAAAACAGTTCTCCTCAGTCACACTGGCCCCGCTACAAGGTAGTCCGTCCCCCACAGTGACTAGTGGCTACCATATGGAATAGTGCAGAAATGGAACATTTCCATCACCAAGGGAAGTTCTGCGGGCAAGCGCTGCACAGCATTCTTGATTTCCTTACCCCTTTACTACTCTAGGTAAATATCATGAGTTTGCTTTCACACTCCTATTCTGAACTACCAAGTCCTGTTGGACACACAAAAAAAGTAAAAATACGATTCCACAAAAATGCTTTACAATCTAACCTCAGTTGGACCTAACTTGAGGCTAAGTAATCAGCTTATTACATTCAACTCTCTCTTGATATGCCTGATCTGAATGTTTCCCAATGTCTCCAAGCTCCCAAGCCAATCTCTGACTTCCCTGCTTTGTCAACACGACCTGATCTCCAACTTTTAATGTTGAGACATAACACTCCCTTAATAAGTCCCTTCTTATTCGAAAACTCTGCACCTTCATTCATTTTCTTTCCCAGACTTTCTCACATCAAGGGTTATCAGAGGAGCTCTCCTCTTAGAGAAGCCCCTCTTTCTTCTCCTGACCTTTATCCATCCTGTATCTAGACATCTGCCAACCAGTTTCCTCAGTATTTTTACCAGCCATGTGCTTTTGTGATGGCATGAAAATAGGTACTCACATAACTTCAAAATCACATTTCTTTGATGCATTTAGCTAACAGAACCTGTTTTCTTATGATCATTTAAGATTTACTTGTTCAAAAATAACCACCACCTGAAATATCTTTCACAGGCAGTATCACATGTTTACCACTCAGGAAAAGTATAGCCATGTCCACACATTTTTTATGAAAATAGAAAACGTTTTCTGAATCCTGCTAAGAAGATCATACTTCCCCACACCACCAGTAAAGCTGTAAAGAACAAAAATCTCTTATTCAATTATAATATCAGAAAGACTGGTGTCTTGTCTACTGACCCAAAATGACCTCGGGAGCTCTGTAGTGCCGGGTAGACACCAAAGTACTGTGATGTTCATCATCATACGTTGCACTTCCAAAGTCAACAACTTTGATATCTGTGTTTTTCAGTGTGCGTTCATCACGTTTCTAGAGATATACAGTTGAGTAAATATGAAATTCAACAGATATGAAATATTTTACAGCACTACTCAAAAGGCCGGCACACGAATTATCTTCTTGATTGTCAAAATAAGCTCATGAGAAAGGCAAAGAAGGATTTCTTCTTTTCGGTTAAACATCAGGATATAATGAAGCTCAGGAGTGAAATTCCTCATCCAAAGATCGTCAAGTTAAATTAATTTTAAAGACAACCACCAAAATTAAAACAAGTCTTTAACTTACCATTTTAGAATTATATTTGACTACATAGTCAGACTTCACAAATAAAATATTTTCGGGCTTCAGATCTGTATGGGTTAATTTATTATGATGTAAAACTACAAGAGAACAAAAACACATTATTAGTTTCACTTACAAACTTAATTTGTACTACCACAAAAGGAGGACTGGCAAAGGATATAGTGGTTAAGAGATATTTCATCTTTACTTGTAAAATGTCTATTTTTTTAGTGACAACATTTGGATATATAGCTTTTATAATAAAAACAAGTTTTCTGGTGCATAAAGATTTATCTTAATTGTTAAGGAGGTAAAAACACAAAAAATATTTAAAAATAGAGATTTATCACCGGCCATGGTGGCTCATGCCTGTAATCCCAGCACTTTAGGAGGCCGAGGGGGGCAAATCACCAGGTCAGGAGATCTAGACCATCCTGGCTAACACTGTGAAATCCTGACTCTACTAAAAATACAAAAAATTAGCCAGGCGTGGTGGCGGGCGCCTGTAGTCCCAGCTACTCGGGAGGCTGAGGCAGGAAAATGGCGTGAACCCAGGAGGTGGAGCTTGCAGTGAGCCAAGATAGTGCCACTGCACTCCAGCCTGGGTGACAGAGCAAGACTCCATCTCAAAATAAATAAATAAAAATAAAGATTTATCAAGTGCACTTACAATTTATTGACTGGCAGATCTGATATGCCATCTGCCTGATGTGGTCAATTTGAAATGGCAGAAAGCTGTTTTCTTTAATGAAATCGTAAGTACTAAGCCCCAGCAGTTCAAACACAATACAAACATGACCATGATGATCAAACCATTCCAGCATCTGGACACATCGGCTAAAACAGAGCAAAATAATAATTCAGTTTACGGAAATCTGAATATTTCATGTAATAAGATGGCACCTAGGTTAAATTTATA
Organism: Piliocolobus tephrosceles; assembly: GCF_002776525.5. Lineage (NCBI taxonomy): Eukaryota > Metazoa > Chordata > Mammalia > Primates > Cercopithecidae > Piliocolobus > Piliocolobus tephrosceles. The sequence goes on along the minus strand of NC_045437.1, from coordinate 112,245,846 downwards.
CTTACAAGACACTATTGGGATCAGTACTATTTAAGTGCTCTAATACTTGGATTTCTGAACGAGCTGCTTCACGGTAACGGCCTACGTTTTTTACGATTTTCACTGCTACGTGCATGCCATCCCTTAAAAATAAAATTAAGATAAAAATGATAAATGTACAAGAGTGAGTTGAAGCCATGTTATGCTCTAAAGCATAATCTTAATTACTAATTCCTCTATGCCTTTTAAAATAATCTTTCAGAACATATTATAGAAGATTCCATATAACATCTTCTGAAAACATTTTGATAAAAAACTTTACATGAAGTGATAATTCCCTTAATACTTATGAGTTTTAACGTTTGCTCCCAGAATTTTAAATTTAATTACATTTTATACAACAACAGTTTTAAAATATATATACAATTGTAAACCAAAAATAGAATATGCTACTGTTGAAAGTATTCATTCATTTACCAGGCTAGGCCTACTCTGTGCCAGGCAATGCATAGATATTAGTGATTAAAAGACGTGGTATGTCCCTACGCACTTCAAAGTCTAATGGAAAAGACAGACACATAAACAACTTAAGACTTCTTCACAGAAGCGGCAGCACAGAACTGAGTCCTGAAAGATAGTTGGGAATTTGTCAGACTGGGAGGGAAACATCCAGGTAAAGGAGACACCAACTCTAAGTAATGAAGCCCAGAAAAACCTTAGCAGATGCATTGATGCAAGTATACAGAAAGAGCTGCAGGGGAGGGCACTGGGCTTTAGACTGGGGCATCTGTAAGAATGCTTCCTAAAAAGCATAGAGCCATGAATGTTTCAAATCTTCTTCTTTTTGTCTTCCTTTTTAAACCTAATCTACCTACAGATGAGCCAGCATTCAAGCCTTCTTTTTCACTATGGCCCTTCCACTTTACACAACCATACCCATCTCTTACTAGTATAACAAGATATATGCCCTAGGCTATAAAAAACATTTGGGGCAAACAAACAGTATTCTAATGGCTGCATACAACCTTTTCCCGCATCCAGTGGTTTCCTATTCATTGCTTTCAACAAGGCCCCAATAAATGTGAACTGATAAGTCACTAAACAAAGTTTTTGATGTTTGGCATATATCTCAAGACTTAAAAGAACTCTAATAAGATTACTGTGACAAAGCTTCTACTCCTAGTTCCACACCAGCCTGAGCAAAAAAAAAAAATTTTTAAAGATACAATTCATTAAATACACCAAGACTTAGACTTTCAAGAAATTCTAAAAGGACATTAATGGGATGACTAGTGAAATCTGAATATAGTCTGCAGATTAGCTGGCAAAATTTGAAACATATGTATGTATAATGATAAAGTAAATCTTATAAAATGTTAACATTTGGAAAATCTGGGTGAAGAACACATGGGAATTCTTTGAACTATTTTATCAACTTTTCTGTAAGTCTGAAAATATTTCAAAATACTTTAAAGTTCAATTTACCTTCACATATTTGTTGCAGAAAAGCAAAATGCGGGGATAATTTAGGATAATATTTATGGAAAGTGAAATGAAAATAAATTCAATAATAAAACATTTCTAAGTATTCAAGAAGAGTTTGTTTATGGATGATGGTAGGTGCCACGCTGCTATGGTATTTAGATTCCCTCAAATGCATTTACAGAGAGGTAAGCTTTACTTCTTAATATTAATATTTACAACCAATTGGAAATTACATCCTTCCCAAATAATTTATGATAAAAAATTTTAGGTCATTTTAGAAATGTGCAGTTTCACTAAAGTTCTAAGAGCTTCACTTACAAAAAAGTTTGCAAGCCACAAAATAGAGGTCCTAGAGGAAAACAGTAAAATGAGGCAGAAAGGGTCAAATCACAAACTTTATTCTCTAGGCCCTAGATGATAAAATTTCTTTATAGTTTAGGAAGCTAACTCTTTTTTTTTTTTTTTTTTTGAGACGGAGTCTTGCTCTGTCGCCCGAGCTGGAGTGCAGTGGCCAGATCTCAGCTCACTGCAAGCTCCGCCTCCCGGGTTTACGCCATTCTCCTGCCTCAGCCTCCGGAGTAGCTGGGACTACAGGCGCCCGCCACCTCGCCCGGCTAGTTTTTTGTATTTTTTTTTTAGTAGAGACGGGGTTTCACCGTGTTAGCCAGGATGGTCTCGATCTCCTGACCTCGTGATCCGCCCGTCTCGGCCTCCCAAAGTGCTGGGATTACAGGCTTGAGCCACCGCGCCCGGCCTAGGAAGCTAACTCTTAACATTTAAGATTAGACATGCTTTATTGCCTCTGCAATCTGAAATTGCCACATCTTGTATACAGGGTCAAGGGCCTCAGTTCTAGAGTTCTGGGAAATTCCTTCACTTGAACATCCACTTTAATTTCAATGATTTCCCCCTGTTGAAATTGGTCTTTTTTTTTTTTTTTGAGACGGATTTTCACTCTTGTCGCCCAGGCTGGAGTGCAATGGCGTGATCTTGGCTCACTGCAACCTCCGCCTCCCTCCCCTCCCGGGTTCAAGTGATTCTCTTGCCTCAGTCTCCCAAGTAGCTGGGATTACAGGCACATTCCACGACACCTGGCTAATTTTGTATTTTTAGTAGAGACAAAGTTTCTCCACGTTGGTCAGGCTAGTCTCGAACTCCCAACCTCAGGTTATCTTCCTGCCTTGGCCTCCCAAAGTGCTGGGATTACAGGCGTGAGCCACTGTGTCTGGCAGTCAGCATTCTTAAGATCCACATTCATGGTAAATTAATCATACACAGTTCAAGAAATTTTGGTGAGTAATTTACCCCCTAAAACACGTGGCTACCATTTAAAATATATTCCATCTTGGCTAGATACGGTGGCTCAGGCTTATAATCCCAATGTTTTGGGAAACTGAGGCGGGTGGATCACTTGAGGTCAGGAGTTTGAGACCACCCAGGCCAACATGGTGAAACCCCATCTTTACTGAAAATACAAAAACTAGCTAGGTGTGGTGGCAGGCTCCTGTAATCCCAGCTACCCCAGAGGCTGAAGCAGGAGAATCACTTGAAGCCAGGAGAGAGAAGTTGCAGTGAGCCAAGATGGCACCACTGCACTCAAGCCTGGGCAACAAAGGCCCTATCTCAAATTAATTAATTAATTAAATAAAATTTCATCTAAATTATGAATCTTTCCCCACCAAAAATATCAGAATGTTCAAAAAGGAAAAAGCAAACTTACATGCCATGATCAATGCACTCTACAACTTTGCCAAAGGCTCCTTCACCCAAAGTGTCCACGATTTCATCTAAAGTGAGGAGGGAAAAAGAGGTGTAAGTACCTGAGTACAAATTGTCTAGTTATTCAAACAATGAATGCTTAAGTGTGGAATATTTTCAAATGATCTCTATCAAAGCATAACTAAGGTTTCAGCACTCAAATTATTTTAGTTTCAGCTGCTACAAAAACAATTAGATAGAGCTATCTTTCTTGCTCTAATCTCAAATTCCACTGATTATTTTGGAACTTTAGAATAGAAATATTTAAATTCTACAGAAAAGAAGAAATACAAAAGAACAAACAAACCCACAAAAAACAAAATAAAAAAGCAATGAAGAGTTCTTTAGCCCCCCGCTGACAAACTATTCTTAAAAAGATTATTCTTTCTGCAAAGTTTAAAAAGTGTTGAAAAATATTCTATACATCTTGCTCTTAGAACGTCTCCACTTTGACAGATCAGGTGACCCTCCTCATCATCCTCTATACTCCTGGATCTTTTCCTTCGGTGGCTCTTCTGGAACGGCAAGTGGGCAGCACCAAGATCGTCCAGCCAATCAATATATCAGAGTGAATTCAGGGCAGAATACGCAATTCATTCAGCGGGGAGATATTCAGGCATTCAGATAAGCACCAGGCCACGAACAGTTGGCAGGAGCAATTTCAAATTCAGTCCCCAGAAATTCACAGGGCACAGTTTATGTTACAGAAGAAAAACATGGCAAGGAACAGATTTTCAGATAAGATACTTAAAGTGGCAATAGAAAAAAACAACACAATTGTCTCTTTAAAATACTGATTTAATTGAAGTCTGAAATTTAAAGAATGCAATGTCATGATTTACTTATCTCTTGCTATAAATAGCATATGCTGTGAATTGAGATGTCTAGTTTGTCAGAAAAATGTTTTAAAATGTCAAGACTATTTGAAATTATTCTAATTTAGCAATATTTAAAATATACATGATTAAAATAAAAGGGGAAATAAAGGCTAGTTAATTTCAATGTTCAATCTAATAAACACTAGTTTTACTGAAGAAAACTTGGGGAGAAACTAATTCAAAGTTCACTGTTCAAGCAAGTGAAGATGTCTGAGTACAAAAAAAGGGGGGCGGGGCAGACTTTTTGGATGTTTCCCATTCAGCACCCATTTTCACAACTTCAAAAGAATTCACTGCAGACAATGATGCACTGTGCTATGGAACTACGCTCTATGTAGGTTAGTAACATTTAGGTATCCACCAGTGCAATGTTTCACATTTGTTTTCAAGTACCAGAGAAAGGGTTTCTAAGGGGAAAAAAATTGCTTAAGATGAAAGATGGGTGCATGTTTTTTTGTAAGAAAATGTTACAAATACAAAAATATTTTTATTATTAAAATCAATAAACTCATGATCTGATCTGCAGAATATGAGGAAATGTGGGCAAACGAGGGCTAATAAATATACAGATCACCTACAAGAATCTGGAGGTTTCCTTTAAGGATTTGAGTAACATAAATACAATTATAATATATCCAAATAGTATTTTATATATATATATATAAACAATTAGAAACTTATCAGCTCATTAAGAGTACACACAAATAAAACTCCACTCAAAATAAAAACAAAATCAATCATACCGAACGTGACTGATGACTTGAACAGTGTCTATTGCGCTTCCTTTTAGGACTGCTTCTCCTGCTGCGGACTGAAGATTTACTGCAGTGGATTCGATAACCGCTTTCAATGTCTCTGTGATAATGCCTAGGAACATATCCTTCACAGTAGTCATCCCTGTATTCGTCAACGTATCTCCGGTCCCGATAATCTCGCTCATTCAAGGACCTTGCTTCTAAATAATGACTGCAAACACATTAAAAGATTTCAAATTATTCTCTTCATTCTGCAATAATGTGGTTCAAACAAAACATTTTTCTCAAAAATTCTTGGTTTAAACAGCTAACTCAATATAAGAAAAAAATTCAAACAGATGAATTAGCATTTATATTTATCTCACAAAGCTTAAGAAATAATTTTACTTCAACAAGCAAATGGGCCCATTATAGAGATTGCTGACAAGCATTTCACACCAAGGAATAAAGCTTGAGTCACATCATTAATTTAGGTCCAGTGTTTGACTAAGTGTTCCTTTACCTTCTGCACCTGTATCTAAGCTGTCTTAATCTCTCACAGAGGTACAATCAGAGGCAGGCAAAAAGGATTCCTTTGCCTTTTAATGTAAGAGCATTTTAGATATCCCTGGCACACAGAGAATTCTTTCATGAAAGGAACATTAGAGCTATAAGGAGCCTTAAATGTATTCCAGCCCTTTCATTTTACCGACGACTAAATTAAGATCCCTAGAAGAAAAATGATTTGCCAAAGTTGTATAGCACATTAGTGACAAAAACTAAAATATTTTCTAACCGCTATTATACAAGCCAATTTTATTACACACATCATCTATCATGTCTCCTCTACTCTTTGCATTTCTAGCCTTGTTATTCCTGTTTGAGACATAGACAACGTAGCTTTTGAGGACTGCCTCATGTGCCAAAGGCATCTAAAATATATCCCCCTAAAGTAAGAAAGGGATCCTGTAGTTTAGAATTACAGTAGTTCTACCACCGTACTTCCCTTTGCATTTCTAATTTCCTGTCATTCCTGTTTGAGAAGTATGTAAGAAAAAACAGAAACCACCATCCTCTAGTGCCATAGTGCTTTAATCTACAGATCCCTTTGAAAATCTGCTGGAAGCCATGGACTCTCTTCCCCAAGAAACACATAAACAAAACTTGGCAAGGATTTTCATAAGTCATGGACCTCAGGATGTCAATGGATCCCAGTTAAGTAGCCTTGATCTGACGGAAAGAAAAGGACATAGATTCATTTGGCCCAGTTTCCCGTCCCCCTCTCTACCTGGGATGAGTGTCCTCTTCAACAGAGTGCGAAGCTTCAAGAGGGATGCACATGGAGCACTGAGGGAGAGAGGGGACACCTGCCCAGTCAGACAAATCGGCTAAAATAATCCTAACAAGCAATGGAGTGACGGATGTTGACTAGATTGCCCTCACCAACCCCTTTCTTTTCCCCAGAGTATGATGTCATTCTTTTTCCCAGGGGGCTCATTTTGGCAGAAATAGAAGCATCTTTACAACTACTACCCAATAGGGCTAGTATCAAATCCAGGCTGGGGAGATACAGAAACCTGGTTCTCTTTCCCTAGCGTCAGCTTTAAGTTGTATTTATTGGAGAAACAACTCCGGATATTTGGGTAAGACTGTGGGCAGTCTAGGTTAGAGATCTGATCAGCTGGCTTGGAACTGTCAGGGAGAGAAGACCACCAACACAATAAGCTAGAAGTGACCATACTCTTAAGGGCATCCTTCCCATGAAAGTCCAAAATCCTTCTACTAGAAAAAACTAACACTAACAATCTTTAGCTGGAAAACTGCATGAAGTTAGAGCTGCTAAGCCATAAACAATAATATAGAGTAACAAAACATGGAGTGAATACCATGAGGACAAACTAAAAGGACGAGAGTCTCTTCAATAGACAATGGCCAATGACCAAGGCTGAGAGATTATATAAACAAAGTCTACAGAATTACACAGGCTATGGAAAGGGTAGACAGGATGAACAGACTGATTTAATTTTTTAAAATATCCACTGAATGCCCAGTGAATATTTCACTATAGCCTTTAAAATAGCCAAGACGGATGAGGGTAAGGGCATTCGTTTTTATATATCCACAGGTCCTGTGGGAGATAAAAAAAAAAATTATATAAGGCAAAGTCCCTGCCAACAAATAATGAACAATTTGAGATTACTCACATAAAAATGAAACAAAATCCAACAATGTAGGAAATTCTAAAAGGTTACAACACATGAGTGCTTAGAGTCAGAGATGGGGAAAAAAATCTGTTTAAAATGGTCAGAGAATAATTACAAAAAAGATGGAAATAGAGTTGCATCTTAAAGGGAAGTCAGGATTTGGACAAAATAGAATACAGAAGAAATTCCAGTGGAGAAGAATGGCATGTTACCATCTTAAATTCAAAGGGCACTTTTAGCCACAATGGCTTAGAGATGGATTTGTCTATGCATTACTCAGGAAAAAAGACAATCCCAGCAAGAGCAATTTTCACATAGGGGAATGTAGACAAATAAGTAAGCTGAGAATAGCATCATTAAAAGCCCTGCATGCTAGGCTAAAGAGTATTTCTCAAAAGATGGTCTATTTATCAGCAATATCAAATATGGAGTTCTTATTAAAAATGGTAACCCTGAACCTCAAGTCATACTCACTGACTCTAAATCTGGTCAACATACCTCCAAGGTGATTCTTATTCACACTAAAGTTAGAGAATCACTGTTTTAAGACTTGATACTTTACATTACAGGCTTCTGCCCACAATATAAAGATAGGGTTTACAGCCACGTCAGTCTTTCTAATGCAGAATGGATTAACTAAGCCTGTAGAAAGGGAGACCAATTCACAGGCTACCTCCAAAAGACAAATCATAAAGAAAAGACACTATGCAACATATATATGACCAATGGTTAAAATAATGTCATAAAAAGCTCTTCTACATCAATAAAATATACTTTAATAAGCAGGCTAAGAATAAAAAGATGCTCAAATGATAAATACTTATGTGACAGTGGACAAATTTGTTAGAAATTTAAAAATTCAGTTTAATCAAAACACTATTCTTGGCCTTTCAAAACAGCCAAGATTGGTGAGAGCATGAAGGGGCACGTTGTATAATTTGGCAAACTTTCTAGAAAAAGAAATATTAACCTGTAGCAAGAAACTTTTAAGAGTTCATATCCTTTAGCTTAAAAATGCTTCTTCTTGGAGTGTATTTTCAGGAAATAATCAGCAGCAAAGAGTTAGAAACAAAGATTTTTTTTTAATTATAATTTTACAGCTAAATAATGGGGACTAATACCCTATAGAGATTACCATCTTTATACTTTTCTGCATTTTTCAGTTTTTTGTTATTTTATAAAAACACTCAAAGTTTTTGATCTCAAAATTAGAATATTCTGGATTATGGTGAATGTTGACCACCAAACACATCTGGTACCAATGTCAAAGAAGGTATTGGCCTGGTGGTTAACTGGACTCAGTATCATGTTTATGTAAAACTATGAGCATGAATGAACTGTTCATCACTCATATCACTTCCTTTCTACATATATACCGTATAATTATCCTATTATCCTATGAGTAGTACTATGACGTTAAGCCTTAGGGTTTTTTGTATTTATTAATAGTGGGGTACAGATAGTTTTCTTTAGTATACTATACATTAATTATTAATTATTTCTGGTCTTTGAAATCCTGTCATAAACCTTCCCACTTCCCCTTATATAACAATGTGTATAAAGCATGATTTGTCTGCACTGACTATAAATAAGCTCAGTTTGGCAGAACAAGTCTGTTAACGTGGAGAAGGAAAGAAATTACATACTGTTTTTTAAAGTAACCCCAGCTGGCTAATTTAGAAAGCAATCTGGTAAACAGTCCCAATGGAACATCTGCACAAAACAAGAAGAAAACAGAACCAACAAAACAAACGAAAAAGGGAAATTAATTAAACAGTGAAAGAAACTTACCTAGCCTTTCTTTAATCATTTAGAACTTTAAGATTCCTTTAATTCTATATAAATATATTACCTCCAAATTTTACACTGGTAAGAATACAATACAACAGGACACATGCTGTTGCAAGTTTTTTATTGAGGCCATTTCCCAAATTACTAGCTACTACCTATGAAAAATAATAGTTCTTAAATAAAGCCAGCTTCTAAATATCCCAAACAAACATATCCCTTGGCCTCATCTACAAATATAACCTGTTCAATACAGTATAAGTGACTAATAATACATGTTGCTTTTCTCTGTTGGAGTAACTCCTCCCCTATAAAACCCTATCTGATTTCTGAAACACTTAATGAGCACTACAACATACACGTCTCCCTCTTATATACAAGTTAAAGGTACGCATTGGGCATTCAATCACTATTACTTAACTTTTTGTGTGTCATCTCCCTAGTCACGTTACTGGCAGCTGGGACTCACCATGTTATTTAATACATTTTACATTCACTTACTGATCAACTGTCTCCTACCACTCCCAGGGAGACAGACAGACATAAGGATAAAAACTTTGTTTTATTCACAGCTGCAGCCTCAGCACCTATAGTCTAGTCTAAAATAAGTACTCAAATATTTTCTAAATGAGTATTTGTTGACTGAATTATAAAACAATTTGACAGATGAAAGCTATACAAGCAAATGACAAATCATTTAAAACTATTAGAGCTAAAATGCTACTAGTTCAAGAGTTGATTTACCAATCAGATTCTTTAAACTGGTGATGTGGTTTACAATGCCTGTTCTCTTGTGTGCTACTATGAGATCTCCTCTTCCGCTTGTGACTTCCACGGTAGCTTTCACGTCCCCAGCTTTCTCTGCTATCCCAATCAGGGCAGTGAGTTCGTTTGGAATGCCGCATCTGTTGATAGAAATGAAAAGGGAATTGTGGAGGTTATAGATGTGTGATAGGTAAAATATTATATATTAATATTATTTATCAAAACCCAACACACAGGGTCTGAGAGGCTCCAAATTCTTTTTAGGTGGTAATGTTTCCCAAGGCACTGGTATGTCAGATGACTGCTAAGAGGCATTGAGATCTAGTATTAAACTGTGGGTAATACTGATACCTAAAGACATTTTTTTTTAATTCTGATTGCATCCAGGACAAATTCTCAGCTTGGTGCTTGTCATCAACTAACACTTGCTAACTGACTTTTTAAAAATTAAAAAAAAAAGGGGGGGGGGGCAAATGAAAAGGTTCAGGCGTACCGTTTCCAGCAGACAAGAACATTTAGCTAAAAATTAATAACTTTTTTGTTTTATCTTGTTTTGTTACTTTCTACTTATCAGTGGTTTTCCAATTAAGTCATTGACATATTTTCTTTTTAAAATGTTAACACTAAAATGTGAGCTGATTTAAGGAGAAATAATATCACAGTGTCATACAGCTTTGGCAAATTACTGTAATACAAATAACTGAACTGCAAGACAAAAATACTTAGAGATACTAAATATGGGAGGTGACTTTGTTTTAACTGTAAAGAGCTATTCAATGATGAAGCTTTTTCTTCTCAAATTCTCCATAGTTCTTTTCTCTAAATCTCAGAATGACTTTAAGCGTTGAGAATATTAGTTCTGTGTGAATAGAACACAATATTCAACAGAGAAACTGAAGACACATAAAAAGGTGATTTTAGGCCGGGTGCGGTGGCTCATGCCTGTAATCCCAGAACTTTGGGAGGCCAAGTCCAGGAGTTTGAGACCAGCCTGGGCTACACATAATGAAACCCCATCTCTACAAAAAAAATTTTTTAAATGTTTCTGTGATTTTATGAACTCATTTTCTCTATCCAGCAAGTTCATTTTCTTATCCAGCAGTTATTCTTAAACTTAAAATCTATTTGTAGTAAATCTGCAGTAACTCTGAAAAAGAAATCAGCCTACAAGGATGCACACTGAAGCATGGTCACAGTGAAATCAAACGTTAACAGTGACATCTGACTCTATTTACAAACTCCAATGCATAACCTGGTTCCTTCCAGGCTCAGCATCTGGGCTCAAACAATATAACCCCTATCTGTCTTTCCCCATCTTAATTATTTTCCAAAGCACAATCAGGTCCAAACTCTGCTAAACAGGGTAGTTTAAATGGTAAAAAGAGAAGAATTTCACAATTCAGTAAGGAGCTGAAAAAAGCTAAAATGGAGTAAAATCCACTTAGTTAACCTCATTCAGCTTGCCCAAATGACTAATAAGCAAACTAATGCAAGTAGAAATTTAAATGACTTTAAATGGATTAAAGGCTTTGAAATGAGGCAGCTTCAATTCTTCTGGGAGATATTCCACAAGAAAGTATGTGTCACACCATCAGAGTCTGATTGCCACCAGACAGTCAGATATTTTAATTCACTCTTTTGCTGATTCTAATTCTATACCCATCACGCATCCTTCTAATGTGGCTCTTAGCTTACTTTACAGAGGAAGAGAAGGCACTGATCAGGTCAAACAGAAATTCTAAAACTCTTGTTAGCGTCTCAATGGAAGTGAGCATTCCGGTTTGATACAAATGGAGTCACTTCCATATTAGAACGTGACATGAGTAACAGCACAAATTTACTTGAGGCAAAAGGCCAGAACACAAACTTTCTTCATTAGAGCTATCAAGAAAAATTTACGGTTGGGCGCAGTGGCGCCTCATCCCTTGAGCCCAGGAATTCGAGACTAGCCTGGGCAACAAGGCGAAAGCCTGCCTTTACAAAAAATACAAAAAATGAACCGCACATAGTGACTTGAGCCTGTAGTCCCAGCTACTGGGGAGAATCACTGAAGCCCAAGGAAGTCAAGGCTTCAGTGAGCCATGATCACGCCATTGCATTCCAGTATGGACGACAGTGAGACCCTGTCTCAAAAAAAAAAAAAAAAAATATATATATATATATATATATATATAAATTTAAAGTGCAATTCTTCTGAACCGTTCCGTCAAATACCAAAGTTGTATTTTAAGCACATCAGGAACTCAGCTTTAATGGTTAAGTATTTTTAAATCCTAGCAAGCAAAATCACATCTGTTATTATTATCAACCTCCATTATGATGAAGTTTTTTCAAGACTTCTGTGTCTGCCTCAGTTTTGTTTTTTCCTCTTCTACTGTAAGTCTGCCACAACCAGCTAGACTCCAGCAAAACAGAATTCTCAAATTATCAGTTAATATGCAAACATTAAAATAAGAACGAGCTCCCTTGTGAGAGTACAAAATTTTTCTCAAGTTCACTACTTCAAATTTAATTCAGCTGTCAGTCCCTGCCTCTGACCTCCCCCACTCACCCTGCAATGTTCAAAAACATTTTATCTGGAGGCACAAAGATCACCCCACCCAGGTTCTATGTGGTAAGGTTCCTTCGCAAACACAAAAAAGAAGTTATCTAGAATCATGACACTGCCTCTAATTAATAAAGGATCCTGCGTGCTAGAATAACCAGGTATCTTTCAAAAAATAATGACACAACGCATCTCATATGTAGATCCATCGCCACCGCCCTTAAGATCCTGTAGTTCTTGACAACTTAACGCTATGTACATGGCTTAAAAATATCGAAATAAGTTATAAGTTTAGGATTGGAGGGCTCCAAGGGGACTGCATTTAATGTGTTACAAGTCAGTAGGGGTGTGTAAAAAGCACAATCGCACAGGACAGCTATGAAGCAAGACAAAGTGGCTGCCAAGTTCAGTTTGCGGGGCGGTTTCCTAAGGATCGTATAAGCATATCTGGGCTATTTAGGCAACCAGGGATAATAAGATGCAAAACTACCAGAAATGCAGGTTCGCTGCAACAATGTGTTCAGTATAGTACAGAGGACTGGCCTCCGCAAATTTCCACCTCTTGCAAGCACCTACTGCCCTCAACCACCTGGATTTGCACGGACGCGGTACCCACCTCCCGTCTCCTGGGAACCCGGCCAGTGCCTTTGGCGCACTCAAGACAGGGGCAAATGCTTGACTCTGGAAAACCCCCCAAACGCTACAAACGGCCCAGGCCAGGAATCCAGGGAAAGACCTGATCTCCGACAACACGAATGCCGGAGACGGCTCTCGAGAAGTCTCCCGACAGGCCCTCGCGCCCGCCGGCTGGAAGAGGTCCCGACAGGGTTAACCAAGAGCCGCGCTCGCCAGCCAGCAGGGCACGGAGAGCCCAGGGCCTCCGGAGCCGCGACGCGAGCGGCCAGGGCCCTCAGAGAACCCAGGCAACTTTCGGTGCTTCCGGCGTGCACCAGCCGAGGAGCGCCCCGCAGAACTCCTCAGCTCCACAAGCCCAGGCCCCTAACGCGGTCGTTTCTCCGATACCCGGCTCGGAGACCTAAAGACCGACAGCCGCCTGGCCCAGCACACACCACCGGCAACCCTACCTCCGCAAAAGCAAATGGCCCTTCGGGCGAGAAATGTCGCCAAACTGCCGTCTTCCTTCCTCGGCCGCTGCGACAAACACCCCACAAAATGGCGGCAGCGCCGTCGCCCTACAATCCCCCGGGTCGCCTCTAGCGCCACCTACGCCGCGCGAACACGCCTGCGTGACAGAGCCTCGCGCGCTCCCGCCGCTCCACGTAAGGGCGGGGCTCCACGTGACGTAAGAGCGGCACCCGAGCTTCCACACTGCGGCTGCGCGGCCCAAGCATTTTCCTCGGGCCCCCCCGCCCCCGCCCCCGCCCCCGCCCCCGCCCCGACTCCGTCCCGAGGCCTACGGGCGGTGGGGGGGTGTTTAAGTTCTCGACGGGCTTGGGTGGAACCGGGAAGGAACGCCCGTGTCCCGCCCTAAGTGTGTAACGCGGGTCTGCCCTTCGAGGTGGAGTTATGCTGAGTGCGGCACCTCTCAGCAGAGCCGGCTGGTGCCCAGTTCCTGCTCTCCCAGCCGAGGGCGCCGCGCCATCACGCTTTGCCTGCCCCTCCCCCGGGACCTGGACTCCGGAGGCAGCTGGCACGCAACCACGGCCCCGAAACCGTCCAAGGCGGGGCCTGGCTGGTGCCTGGGCTGTTCCGCGGACTGGGTGCTTGTAGTCCTGCCCACTTGGCGCTTCCAGTCTAAGGTGGATTCGGATAAAGAGGCTGTCTTAGCAAACAAGCTCAAGGGGTGTCTATCTTTTCAAGGCACGTGCTCCTATTCAGAACAAAACAAAAGCCAGGAGGTTTCAATGGAGACTCCTGACAAGGTTTTCCTGTCAGGATCCCTACCTCCTGAGCAGAGAAGGTAGCTGGAAGTTTCCCTAACGAAGTTTTCCCCATTGTTTTTTTTGTCCCTGCGGGCTGATTTTATTCAACCAAGGCAGAAAAATGTCTCTGAGCTAGTGAAGGTCCGTTAAGGGGGCTTGCTGACCTCAAATAAGGTATTCTGCAGTTGAGAGCCCCCAGGCAGTTCCCCCGTGTAAGTACCTAGCATGAGAAATCTGAGGGTCAAAGTCGGAGCCCTATGGGAAACACTTAATGGCCAGGGGAAAAGGGGCCTGAGAAGGAATGATCAGGAGAGGAAGAGAACCAAGAATAGGCTGTCAAAGCAAGGGAGGGCTTAAGTAAGGGAAAGGGTTTAGGTAAGGTTAGACTGCAGATCGTCGGGGGGACGGCGGGCGGGGTGGGGCGGTGGTTCTGTATTCTGACGGGGATTCTCCGGATAAAAGGGAAAGCCAGAAATCAAAATTGGGAGGGTAGGGTTGAACTCTTGTGGTTATTAGCCCAATAGCATGTGGGAGACGTGTTATCCTGTTAGGTAAAAGGAGGGAACAGAAATACCTTTAGTGATCTAACATTATAGAAACTTATGCCATCTGGTTTGGGTAAGCAGGGTAAATTTAGATAAATCTCGGAGATTGTACAGCATTTCAGAAAGTAAGTTGACATGATGAGTTAAATTTTCATGGAGATTGCACTCCAAGAAGTGAAGTTGAAAAGAAACTTGAAAAATTGGAAGGGTAAACTCTTTATGCTACAGAATGAAACAAATGATATTATTTTCGTCTAGAATAGCCACCATTTTTGCATCTACAAATTTAAATCTTACTCATCCTTGAAGGGCCATTTCTTTAAGGTGCTGTCTCTGACATCAGTTCCCACCCATTTTCCTGCCCCTGACCACTCCAGTGAGATGTGAAGTCCTCAAATAGTGGAGTATCTGGACCCACCTGGTATGCTAACAGATTTTGCCCAAAGAGTGAAATGTATTGGTTCTACAAATGATTACATATCCTGTCTCCAGGGAATCTATTAGATAGAATGTTGAGCTGACTGGTCTGGGCGATAGTACAAGGCAGAGTGGGGCTCAAATTGCAGCATATGGGAATGTAAATTCAAGCTGGCACCGAAGAATATTCTCTTATTTCATGGAGTATGAGAGATCCTGCCTCATGAGGTTATAAGACAGTGTGGTCAGGACAGCCCACAATTCTGCTCAAAAAAGGAACACTATGTTAAAAAGCAGCCACCTTGAAATGCCACCTATAGAGGCCTTTATATTATAGATGACACACACAGTGTTACCCAATAGTAGAGTCTGCTTTGTAATTACATTCATCTCACTTTAGTGTTTTAATTTGTATGTCACCAGAAGGTCTAATGTTTAAAAGTGTGTAGTGATCAGAAGGAAGCTGAGAATGACTAGCACTTCTATGCTGTGTGATGCAGCACTATGGTGCCCCTAGTCACTCACTGTGGCTTTCTGCTTGGTTTGGAGACAAGGACCTGATTTATATTGTCTTTGGCATCTCAGGCCTAGAACCCAGTAAATCTTTCCAGGTCATTTACTTAAGCTGCTTTGGGCTATTTTGCTCAGTTGGTTTAAGGTCAAAGTGAGTAAGTTAAAGGTAGACATTTCATCCCAGGATCACTGCACCAGTTAGCTTACCACCCTTACATGGCAACTTCAACCTTTCCTATTAAGTCACTTACCTGTAAGACTTAATGAAAAGGTTTATCTAAATTTCTGAGAATCTACTACCAATACCAGAAACACTGCCTAATCCGGTGGTTTCATCTCTACACAAGAACAAGTATGTCCAAAAAAACCTTAAGTTAACTCGTGTCAAAAGCAACTAGTCAAAGGCTGGGCACGGTGGCTCACGCCTGTAATCTCAGCTTGGAGGCAGAGGTGGGTGGATCATTTGCGCCCAGGAGTTCAAGATCAGCCTGGCCAACATGGTGAAACCCCATCTCTACAAAAAATACAGAAAAAAAAAATTGGCTGGACATGGTGGTGCATGCATGTAGTCCCAGCTACTTGGGAGGCTGAGGTGGGAGGATGGTTTGAGCCCAGGAGGCAGAGGTTGCAGTGAGCCAAGATTGTGCAACTGCACTCCAGCCTGGGTGACAGAGCCAGACCCTGTCTCAAAAGCAAAAACAAAAACAACTAGTTTGAGACATTTTTTGGCCGGGCGCTGTGGCTCACGCCTATAATCCCAACACTTTGGGAGGCCAAGGCAGGCGGATCACGAGGTCAGGAGTTCAAGACCAGTCTGGCCAATATGGTGAAACCCAGTCTGTACCAAAAATACAAAAATTAGCTGGGCGTGGTGGCGTGCACCTGTGCTCCCAGCTACTCGGGAGGCTGAGGCAGAAAAATCACTTGAACCCAGGAGGCGGGGCTGCAGTGAGCCGAGAGCGCACCACTGCACTCCAGTCTGGATGACAGAGCGAGACTCCGTCTCAAAAAAAAAAAAAAAAGAAAGAAATTTTTAGCTTTGAAGGGCAACCAGAGGAATATTCTCATCACACATTCCAGGATATGTATACTACATACTTACCTTCAGACATCAAAAACACTCATATATGAAAGCCAAGTTCTACAGTAAAAGTCTAAATTATTGTGTAAATTAAACAAAAGCTTATTATCTTATAGAGAAACCTTTACAAAGGTATAAACCTTTGCCATTATAGCCTCTGTTATTAGCTGCTCGTTATTGACTTACTCATTCTATGCTAACCACTTTATATACATGATCTCATTTAATCATCTGAATCCTATAAAGTGATCATTGGTTATTTGCCCTAGGTCAGTTATCAAGTCCCAGAATCAGGATTCAAATCCAGACCTTGCTTGCTCCAAAGCTCTTGCGTTTAATCCGTTCTACTGACTGCTTCAACTTACACAACAAAGTACATAGCAACTTACTTCACTTAGTCATTAGAGCAAACATCTGAGTCCATCTTTCATCAAGATCAAAGGTTTGTCTTAAAAAACCACTTTCCAAGGTAATATATCATCGAAGGCTTTTCACGATGACACAATGGGTCAGTTTATCTCCAGCACATCAAGGTCACTAAAGGTCTCAGTGCCTGATTTGCTATTTAACACCGAGTCACAAAGGGTCTCCCAGGCATCCCACACTGTCCCAGATGAGTAACATCCCAGGTGTCTCCAGTGTTTCCTGATATTATAAAGCAAGATTTAGTGGCACCAAGGGGTGCTAGAAGCATTCGTTGGTTCACAACACACTATGCAGTGTACATGTGAGATGGGCAGTGGAAGGGTCCAGGGAGGGATTTAGCTCAGAGGTTCTGTAGGGGAACATGATAGGCTGGACTTTCCAGCCTCCTTGTCAGTTTCTGCTACCACCAATGAAAGGGTGTCAGAGCTGAGTCACAGCTGAATGTGCCTTTGGATATACCTGCCATATGGACTGCAGTAACTTTCAGGACTTCTCATGCTATTGGTTCTGGAAACTGTAGCATATCAACAATTTACCATATGTCCTGCCATTTCATGTCCAAACGCCCTTGAAAGAGGAAGTAACAATTTAAGCAGACTCAGTAATGGATTCTTACCTACAGTGGATTAGCCATGTCATCCCTCTCCATTGAAATAGAAAATCAGGAATTGAACTGAGATTTTTTTTTTTTTTTTTTTTGTCAACTTCAATTATTGGCTTGATATGGAGTCCCTGGGTTTCAGAGCAGTCTCTACAATGTCTTATTGATTTCCTAATGTCTATCACTCATTACCCTATAGGTCATTGTACCCCAACACTGATCTGATTCAAATCACATTAAAAAAACTTTCCCAGATATGTTTTCTCTAATGAATCTACTTAGTGATTTTCCCCCCAGCATTTAAAACTTATTGTGAAAGTATCCTGGTTGACTATGTTATCATTGTAGAGCAGACATCAGACTAAAGACTGTGATTGTCTTAGACAATCTATAGGTCTGTGTTGGACAAGCCTGTATATACAGAGACATTCACAAGAGCTAAATGACCTCTGTAGAGGCCATTTCTCATCCAGGTTAGTAAATTAGGGCTTCTCAGCCCTCACTACCAATATCCTCAACTATCAACCATCCAATGAAACATTAAAAAGAAAGTATATTTACCTAAATCCTAACTCTTTAAGGAACATTGTAGAATCCTACATAAAAATATGAAAATATGTAACATATATTTGTCTCTAAATCTTCTAGGGTTACTCTTTATTTTAATCTATAAATATCAATGTCCTATTTCATGTAATTATAGGAAGTACAGCATCCTTCAGAGTATTCTGATGACTTCTGGAGAGGCTGTTAACTTTTCTAGTAGCCCCTGTCACGTCTTACTCTGATTTCTGTTCTGGCTCCGTCTCTCAATTCCCCTATACTTTCTCATCTGCAATTGCTGTCCTTACTTCATAAAGTTTTGTGCCAACTATGGACACAGATCCTTTGTCCTTTATTTCCCAAAGCCTATTAATACATAGCTTTAATGAGGAATAGGCTTAAAACTTTGAGGATGCAGGACCAGGCGCAGTGGCTCATGCCTATAATCCCAGCACTCTGGGAGGCCAAGGCGGGCGAATCAGAAGATCAGGAGATCAAGACCATCCTGGCTAACATGGTAAAACCCCACCTCTACTAAAAAACACACAAAAATAAGCGGAGCTTGGGAGCGGGCGCGTGTGGTCCCAGCTACTCAGGGGGCTGAAACGGGAGAATGGCATGAACCCGGGAGGTGGAGCTTGCAGTGAGCCAAGATCACACCACTGCATTCCAGCCTGGGCAACAGAGTGAGACTCTGTCTCAAAAAAAAAAAAAAAAAAAAACGTTGAGGCTGCAGGAGTCCCCCTGCATTAGTCCGTTTTCACACTGCTATAAAGAACTTCGTGGCAACTGGGAGGTTTAATTGACTCACAGTTTCACATGGCTGGGAAGGCCTCAGGAAGCTTATAATCATGGCAGAAGGGGAAGCAGGCACCTTCCTCACAAGACAACAGGGGAGTGAAGTGTGTGTGAAAGAGGAATTGTCAAATACTTATGCTTTTGCATCAGATGCTTTTGCATCAGATGCTTTTGCATCAGATCTCATGAGAACTCACTGGCTATCAGGGGAACAGCATGGGGGAAACCACCTCCATGATCTAATCACCTCCCACCAGGTCCCTCTCTCAACACGTGGGGATTAGGGGGATTACAATTTAAGATGAGATTTGGGTGAGGACACAGAGCCAACTATGTCATCCCATCTATCCTTGGTTTCACTTCACATGGTTTTAGTTACCTGCAGTCAGCTGCAGTCAGAAAATATTAAATGGACAATTCCAGAAATAAAACCTCATATGTTTTAAATTGCACACTGTCAGGAGTAGTTTCATGAAATCTTGCATGGCCTGGCTCCCTCCTCCCCATGTGGTGAATCCTCCCTTTGTCCAGTGTATCCATGCTGTATCCCCTACCTGACAGTCACGTAGTAGCCATCTGGGTTGTCAGATCCACTGGGACAATATCACAATGCTTGTGTTCAAGTAACCCTTACTGATAATAATTCTTGCCCCAATGCATGACAGCAGTGATGCTGGCCATTTGGGTATGCCAAAGAGAAGCTGCAAAGCGCTTCCTTAAAGTGGAAAGGTGAAAGTTCTCGACTTAAGGAAAGAAAGTAAAATCATATCCTGAGATTGCTAAGATCTACAATGAGAGCAAGTCTTCTATTTGTAAAATTGTGAAGAAAAAATAAATTCATGCTAATTTTGCTGTCATACCTCAAACTGCATAAGTTACAGCCACAGTGCCCCATGAGTGCTTAGTGAAGATGGAAAAGGGATTACGTTTGTGGGTGGGAGACATGAACAGAAACGTATTCCAATCGATGCCAACTGAGTTCAGTATTGTCTGTGGTTTCAGGTATCCACTGGGGGTCTTGGAACGTATCACTGAGGATAAGAGGGGACTGAGATACTGGAGGGTGGGTACAGCACAGAAGTGAAAACAGCTTAAAATTTAGCATCAGAATTAACAATTCTGAAGGTGCCAAATCATTCCCCATTAAGTAGGGTCATTTCTTACTGGCCTTTCTCTCCTTAGGTCCCAACCAACCAAGTTCCTTTGAATCATTCTCAAATTTTCTTTCAAGAACTCTCTCCTTTTGGGTGGGCGTGGTGGCTCACACCTGTAATTCCAGCACTTTGAGAGGCTGAGACAGGCAGATTGCTTGAGGCCAGGAGTTCGAGACCAGCCTGGCCAACATAGAAAAACCCCGTCTTTACTAAAATTAGAAAAATTAGCCAGACACAGTGGTGCACACCTGTAATCACAGCTACATCAGGAGGCCGAGGGACGAGAATTGCTTGAACCCAGGAGGCAGAGGTTGCAGTGAACCGAGATGGCACCACTGCACTCCAGCTGACCGACAGACTCCCTCCTTCCTTCCTTCTTTCCTTCTGTATTTATCGGGCACTTATGTATGCCACATACTGTTCTTGATGCTAAAGATACAAAAGTATATGAGACAAAGTGCCTATCCCCATGGAGGTTAGGTTGCAGTGGAAGAGAGGAAAAAATGGAAATAAATAAAATACTTCAACATTTTACATGTGTATGAAAGAAACAAACCAGGGACTGAAGGAGGGCTTGCTTTAGGGGGGCTGGTCAGAAAAGGGCTCTTGGCAGCTGTAACATTGTAGTTGAAGCTAAAGGAAAAGGGGAAGCCGGACATGTGAAGGAGGGGATAAAACCTCCTGCAAGTCTCACTGAACTCCATGAGGAAATTGTGAGGGTACTCGGGGAAGTTTTGTCTGTCATAGGAAGAAAAACTTGGAAACAATGTAGAGATCCATCATTAGGGGAATGAGTAAGTAGAAAATATATATGAATACTGGCCGGGTGCGGTGGCTCAAGCCTGTAATCCCAGCACTTTGGGAGGCTGAGACGGGCGGATCACGAGGTCAGGAGATCGAGACCATTCTGGCTAACCTGGTGAAACCCCGTCTCTACTAAAAAATACAAAAAACTAGCCGGGTGAGGTGGCGGGCGCCTGTAATCCCAGCTACTCGGGAGGCTGAGGCAGGAGAATGGCGTAAACCCGGGACGCGGAGCTTGCAGTGAGCTGAGATCCAGCCACTGCACTCCAGCCTGAGCGACAGAACAAGACTCCGTCTCAAAAAAAAAAAAAAAGAAAATATATATGAATACTACATATCAGTTAAAAGCTATGAACTAGACTTGTGTACAGCAGTACGAACAGACCTAAAAAACTTAATGTTGAGAGGAGAAAAAAACTCACGATTTACAAAACCATTTATGCGGATATTTAAAAAAACCCACAACTACCCTACATATTTTCAAGGCCACGTGAACATCTGAATAAGTGACTTGAGGAAAGATTGGAAGGACAATATATGTATATATGAAACACACTGGAGATGTGCTTCTCAGAGGTCTGAACTTGGCATAGGAGACCACTGAGGCTCGGCATCCCGTTTCCTCTGCAGGTTTGCCACCTGACAATGAAATCCTTGGTCTGATTTTCAACACGATGTTCCCTATGGCTACAGCAGGCCTTCTGCCTCTACAGTGTGCTTTAACTTACAATTGACTGACCTGAGCTTGTCATTTTCCTTCTTCAAAGTTTTTTGTTTGTTTGTTTGTTGTTGTTTGAGACGGAGTTTCACACTGTCACCCACGCTGGAGTGCAGTGGCATGATCTCGGCTCACTGCAACCTCCACCTCCTGGGTTCAAGTGATTCTCTTGCCTCAGCCTCCTGAGTATCTGGGACTACAGGCATGCACCACCATGCCCAGCTAATTTTTTTGCATTTTTAGTAGAGACAGAGTTTCACCATATTGGTCAGGCTAGTCTCAAACTCCTGACTTCAAATGATCCACCCACCATGGCTTCTCAAAGTGTTGGGATTACAGGCGTGAGCCTGGCCTCAAAGTTTTAAACATAATCAAAGGCAGACAACTCTTACACAATGCTTAGAACTGCCATTGCCCCCGTGCTATTCAAGTGCCTCCAGCTACTGCATCAGCCAGTGTTTCACCTCCACTTGGAAGTCATTCCAGTTCCCCACCAGTGAGGGTTTTTCCAGATCCAAGGGCTACCTTCTTTTTCCTATTTTACCACCTTGTCTCCCTTAGAAGTAATGATGAGGGTCATCCTTGCTTTATCACTATTTGCGAAGGGAATGCTTCTAATACCTACAGGTCACGTTTGGCAGGCTTCCAAATTAACCTGCCTGGGGAGGTCTTGTGGTTCCTGATGACCTTCTATCCTGAGCAAAGAATCTTCTTGTGAGTTCCTCAGATTGTTGACATGCTGATTAATGCATAACCCACTGACATTGAACAAGACACTGATTTGTTTCTGAATCCTGAAGTTTTACTGATTGTTCTGCATATAGAATATTGTAGCCCGCATGTTGTCATCTGTAGCCAATGACTGTAACCTCTGTACTGTACCCTCCGGTGCAGAGGGTACGACTCCTCTAGGAAGGAGTCCCCTCTCTTCTAAACTTTCTTATAAAAGCCTTCCACCTTGTAGCACACTCTGGAACGTGCCAGCCTTTTTGGTGTGTCTTCCCAGGTCAAGCCTCACATTTGGCTTCCAATACAACTTTGTCAAATCAGCCTTAGTTTTGGTCAACACTTTCAAGATATTAGTTAAGTTTAATGTTATAACTTTTCTTCTCAATATGTTGTGGAAATATGTTCATCCCAATAAATATTTATACACAGTCAATCCTTATAATAATAATAATAATTATTATTATTATTATTTTTTGAGAGGGAGTCTCGCTCTTTCACCCAGGCTGAAGTGCAGTGGTGCGATCTCAGCTCACTGCAAACTCCGCCTCCCGGGTTCACGCCATTCTCCTGCCTCAGTCTCCCGAGTAGCTAGGACTACAGGTACCCACCACCACGCCCGGCTAATTTTTTGTATTTTTATTTGGTAGAGACAGGGTTTCACCGTGTTTGCCAGGATGGTCTCCATCTCCTGACCTCATGATCCGCCCGCCTCGGCCTCCCAAAGTGCTGGGATTACAGGCATGAGCCACCGTGCCCGGTAGTCAATCCTTATTATTAGTGGGGGGATTTTGTATTTACAAAGTTGCCTACTCACTAAAATTTATTTGCAACCCCAATCCAATACGTGAGTCACTTACATGGTCATTTACAGACATGAGCAGAGCAGCAAAAAAAATGTTGCTCAATGCAAAGATTCCCAGCCGAGTTCAAATGTGGCAACCTCTGCCATCCTGTTTCAGCTGTCATACGCAAAACCAGTGCCCTTTCCACGGTTTATTTAGTGCCACATTTTCCCCATGTTTGTGTTCACTGCTGATGACTGTTTAAAATGGTCCCAAGCATCGTGCTGAAGGGCTGACTCATGTTTCCAAGTGCCGGAAGGCTGTGATGTGACTTACGGAAGAAATACATGTTAGATAAGCGCCATTCAAGCATGAGTTATAGTGCACTTGGCCAGGAGGTGAATATTAATGAATCAACAATGTATATTAAATAATATGTCTTTAAGCAGAAACACAGACAAAAAAGGTCACATACTGAACAGTTGATGAAAGGGTCACGAGCAGAGGCTCACAGGAACTGTACCCCCTGTATCTCCCTGGAGGTAGTGGTTCAGTATTCACAGAGTTGGGGTTCACAGGCACTCTGTCGAACCTAACTGATGCCACATAATGAGAATCAACTGCATACATTAAGATTAAAAAAATGTTGCATGGGAAAATCCTTGTACTGAAAACAGTTCATGTTCTATCTGAAATAAATTCTAAGTATCTATATGCTCTCCCTTTAATTGTATTTCCCTGATGACTTGGCTCTCCTTGACAGTTCCTAGTTTTGCAGAATTTGCTTATAAAATTCCTTGCAGTTACAATCTACGTTCTGTTTACATTGTTACATAGTTTCTATAGTGGTCATATCAACTGATTTCATTCTCCTTCTATTAACTCATTAATGAGAAAATATTCTCAACATTAATATTATGAGCAATATATGTATACACACATCTATAACTATATATACATATTGCATGTATATTGAACATGCATTATCATAAAATTAATAACTGAAAACTGATCTTCCAGTTCGATCCATTGAAGCACATAATACCATCTTTCAAGGAATAACTTTCCATTCTTCAGTATTATTTTACATCTCTTGATCAAAATCTATGTAAAAGAATAACATTCTTCGAAATCCACTTCAAAAGACAGCAGTGGCAAGTGTCATAAAAATTATCCATTACAATTCAGAATTTCTTTTTATTTTCTTTCCTTTTTTCTTTCTTTTTTTTTTTTTTTGAGACGGAGTCTCACTCTGTCGCCCAGGCTGGAGTGCAGTAGCATGGTTTCGGCTCATTACAACCTCCACCTCCTGGGTTCAAGCAATTCTCCTGCCTTAGCCTCCCGAGTAGCTGGGATCACAGACATGCGCCACTACGCCTGGCTAATTTTTGCATTTTTAGTAGAGACGGGATTTTGCCATGTTGGCCAGGCTGGTCTCAAACCCCTGACCTCAGGTGATTTGCCCACGTCAGCCTCCCAAAGTACTGGGATGACAGACGTGAGCTACCGCTCCCGGGCCAGAATTTCTTTTTATTTTCACAAGCAAGGTTGTCCCTTTTAAGAATCGCTTGACACTTAAAGGGATGACCTTTTCATCAGCTCTCTTTAACACAAGATTAAACGATTTGAGCTGGCTAGGCTTCCACCCATGGCGGAGGGAAACTGTGTGTGCGTTGAGGAATGTGTTCAAAGTTCAGTGAGTTAGCAAATCTGCCTCAGCTTTCACTACCTGCTTGTACAGGGTCTCGAGGTCAATCAGACGCAAGTATAAACTGTGGCCTGTCTTGTTCCCTAGATCTCCCTTTGAAATGTCTTGTTGATTGCCTGCCTGCCCTAAGTGTTATCACAGCCTTAGGAGATTCCATGCTCTGCTGGCCTCAGATTGCTACCAAATATTATTGTTTTCAACAAAACCAAGGGAATAGAGCTTTTCCTTGAAACTCCAAATCATGTCAGCACCTTTGGGCACCAGTAAAGCAGCCAGTCCCACCAATATTGCACCATGGAGCTGGGGCGGGGGCAGGGGGAGTGAGAACGGGAGCAGTTCTAAGACGATGTGTCACACACTTTGTTGACCTTACCAAGGTTCAGTAGTATCTCTTGAATAAATGCTTTCAGCTTGTTGTACGCCTTTGGTTGGTTTCCAGAGTTCTGAAGTAATTCTTTTTAGTAATTTGCTATTTATTTTTTAGTTGCTTCTTTTGGGAGAGAATGTGTCAAGGTCCTCTCTCTGTTCTTCTGGAAGTTCCCCATGGGTATAATTCAAAATTTTCTGTTTTAATTTAATCTAATATATGAAAAATATCATTTAAACATGTAATTTATATCAATATTGTTATTATTATCCTTTTGTAGAGATGGGGCTTCGCAATTTTGCCCAGGCTGGTCTTGAACTCCTGGGCTCAGGTGAGCCATCTGCCTCTACCTCCCAAAGTGCTGGGATTACAGGCCTGAGTCACTGTGCCTGGCCTATAGCAGTATTATTAATGAAGTATTTTGTTTTCTTTTTTTTTTCTTGTACCAAGGTTTTATAACTGATATATATTTTACACTTAGAGCTTATCTCAATTTGAACTAGTTACATTTTCAGTGCCTAATAGCCACATTGGCTAGTGGCTACAAGATTGGACACACAGTTTTAATTGTTGCTAGAGTAAAGAAATGCTGCTGGTTTTCAGATATTAATCTTATGTGTTGTCACCTTGCTAAATTCTCTTGTCATGTCTAGTTTCCTGTCTTTAAATTATTTGGGGCTTTCTAGGTAAAAGATTGTATCATCTGCAAATAATAATGGGCTTGTTTCACCTCTTGGTCTTTACAGGTCTCATTTATTTTTCTTATGTTACGGTGTGCTACCCTAAGGTGACCAGTACAGCTACAAATGGAAGCAGTGATAGTGGGCAACATTGTCTTGTCAGATCTTACAAGAAATATGGTTAACAATTTGCTGTTAAGAATGCTGTCCGGGGCGGGGCGCGGTGGCTCAAGCCTGTAATCCCAGCACTTTGGGAGGCCGAGACGGGCGGATCACGAGGTCAGGAGATCGAGACCATCCTGGCTAACACGGTGAAACCCCATCTCTACTAAAAAATACAAAAAACTAGCCGGGCGAGGTGGCGGCGCCTGTAGTCCCAGCTACCCGGGAGGCTGAGGCAGGAGAATGGCATGAACCCGGGCCACAGCACTCCAGCCTGGGTGACAGAGCGAGACTCTGTCTCAAAAAAAAAAAAAAAAAAAAGGCCGGGCGCGGTGGCTCAAGCCTGTAATCCCAGCACTTTGGGAGGCCGAGACGGGCGGATCACGAGGTCAGGAGATCGAGACCATCCTGGCTAACCCGGTGAAACCCCGTCTCTACTAAAAATTACAAAAAAACTAGCCGGGCGAGGTGGCAGGCGCCTGTAGTCCCAGCTACTCGGGAGGCTGAGGCAGGAGAATGGCGTGAACCCGAAAGGCGGAGCTTGTAGTGAGCTGAGATCCGGCCACTGCACTCCAGTTTGGGCGACAGAGCGAGACTCCGTCTCAAAAAAAAAAAAAAATGCTGTCCATAATAGGTGTTGATAGCAACTTTTCATTAGATTGAGATGGTTCCTTTCCACATCAAATTCGTACACATACATTCTTGGTGGGCATTTTATTTGCTTTTTATTCTTCTTTTGAGATGATTACATGGTTTTTATAGTAATATAAAATTACATTTAGAGTTTCTTTAACTTTAAGCTACTTTTTTCATTGGGGGAAAAACCTTTTATATATTATACTTTTCTGGGTCATTGTCGCAATTTTTTAAAGGCTTTTTGTGTCTACGTCCATGAATGAGATTGGCCCCCACTCTTTATTCTCCTGTAATTCATTATTCACCCAGAAGCTGGAAAAGTCTTAGAAATACTGAACTTATTACTTCTCTATAGAAAGCTATCAAAAATTTCTAAGTTTATTTAAAACAAATTTAAAACCATTATTCCAGCCAACAAGGCCTTACAAAATCTAGTATATCTTATGCTATTCTCCATTTACCTTCAGCCTTTTTCAGTGCTACTCAATGTTTTTCTGGATAGCTTATCTAGTTCATTAAGAAAGATAAACAAATGAATTGCAGAAAACAAACAAACCCGTAATTATTTGTGGATGCTATCATTGTATGTGTAGAAAATGGAAAATACATCTGTAATCCCAACACTCTGGGAGGCCAAGGTGGGTGGATCACCTAAGGTCAGGAGTTCAAGACCAGCCTGGCCAACGTCGTGAAACCCCATCTCTACTAAAAATACAAAACTTAGTTGGGCATGTTGGTGCATGCCTGTAATTCCAGCTACTCAGGAGGCGGAGACAGGAGAATTGCTTGAACCCAGGAGGCAGAGGTTACAGTGAGCCGAGATCTCACCACTACATTCCGGCTTGGGCGACAGAGTGAGGCTCCGTCTCAAAAAAAAAAAGAAAAGAAAAGAAAAGAAAATGCCAAATAAGGCCCAGCATGGTGGCTTACTCCTATAATCCCAGCACTTTGGGAGGCCGAGGAGGGCAGATCACTTAAGCTCAGGAATTTGAGATCAGCCTGAACAACATGGTGAAACAACATCGCTACAAAAAAATACAACAAAATTAGCCAGGCTTTGTGGTGCAGGCCTGTAGTCCCAGCTACTGAGGAGGCTGAGGTGCGAGAATAGCTTGAGCCCAGGAGGCAGATGTTGCAGTGAGCCAAGACTGTGCCACTGCACTTTGGCCTGGGCAACAGAGCCAGACCCTATCTCAAAAAAAAAAAAAAAAAAAAAAAGGAAAGAAAGAGAAAATGCACAACATAACCTGTAAATCATTAGCAAAGTTGATGGATATAAAATCAGTGTAAAAAAATCAAATACGTTTCTGTCAACAGTATATCTTAGCAAAGTTTTATCATTCCTACCATTTTACCTTATGGTAAAAATGATAAAACTTTGCTAAGATATCTTGAGGAAGACCTACATGAAGATACCAAATTCACCGGGTAAAAGACTCAGTATTAAAAATATGGCCCATTCTTTCCAAATTGATCCATTAGATCAGTCACAAACAAAATCCCAATGGGGCTTTTTGTAGAAACTGAGAAGCTGATTCTAAAAAAAATATAAAACTACAAAGAGCCAAGACTCACCAAGTGACTTGAAGAAGAATAAGGCGGGAGCACATGCTCTAACAGATATGACAGTAAATCTATAGTGACTAAGACAGCATGATGTCGGTACAAGGATAGATAAGTAAACCAACAGAACAGAATAGAGAGCCCAGGAACGGATCTCTGTACATTGGGTGCCTCTGGGAAAAGATTCCGGACTCTGATATATGTGGCAAGAAGTTTCATAAGGAGCATTCTCAGTAAGAGGACCTTGAGGTGAGCAGATGGGCTGCTTCAGCTGGTCCTGTCAGGAAATCTGTGTCTGAAGTCGCCTGTTGCTTCAGCTGGTCCTCTCAGGAAATCTGGGTCTGAAGTCACCCTTCACAGTTGTCCCAGTTGAGTTAGGAGGTCCCGATCTTTATATTCCAACAGTGACCAGTCATTAGAGATAGGCTGACCCCAGGGAAGGCATGTAGCTTTGAGAAAGAAGCTTCCTTAGGTTGAGGGCAGTTTGTAGACGGTGACTCATCTGTAAGCCGGCAGCCGGAGCAGTGAGTGTGCTGGTGCTGAAGTGGGATGTGGGTGGCACAGTACCACGTCCACTGCAGGCCACCCTTCCACTGCAGTAAGCCCATGCTGTCTGGAGCTACTCTTCCAGGTTTCTGGCTGGTCTCTTTTCCTGAAGAGGAGATAGGTTAATGGGATGAGGTTTGGCACCTTCTGCTGCAGCTGGTTTCCAGGCCACAGCTGGTACCCACCGTCTCCCTTTACTTTCCAGCTTAGATTCTCTGTACCTGTGGCTAGCTCCTTTGCTGGTCTTGGTGGCTCTGGGAAGGTAACCCAGGCCCTCAACCCTGTGTGGTCTAAGCCCCTAGTCACCCTGTCCTTCTCAGGCCATGGCTTACTTACTTGTCCATTTACTGTTAAGACTGGGAAAGAGGCTGGGCACTGAGGCTCACGGCTGTAATCCCAGCACTTTGGGAGGCCAAGGCAGGCAGATCACGAGCTCAGGAGCTCAAGATGAGCCTGGCCAACATGGTGAAACCCCGTCTCTACTAAAAATACAAAAAATTAGCCAGGTGTGGTGGCGTGCACCTGTAATCCCAGCTACTCGGGAGGCTGAGGCAGAAGAATCGCTTGAATTTAGGAGGTGGAGGTTGCAGTGAGTTGAAATCGCCCCATTGCACTCCAGCCTGGGCGACAGGTCGAGACTCTGTCTCAAAAAAAAAAAAAAAAAAAAAAGAAGACCGGGAAAGAGGGTACAAAGATCACCTGAATTGGTCGCTCAGTGTCTCGCTTATCTTTGGTGTCCCCATGATGTAACAGCAATCCGGCCTCCTCCTGATCATCAGGGTTAGTCACCTCCAGCAGGATTCTGACTCTTTTTCTTGCCTTCTAATCTCTTGGCACAAGGCACCCAAATAAATGGGCAACAGGTCAGCTGTAGCTTACAGTTTAATAGGACTTTTTCTGTGTCTTTCTGCATCGTCCCTCTGAGACCTAAGCCTCTCGACCCACAGAGTGTAGAATTGTGGGGAAACAAAGCACAGATTCTCCTCATGGTGTTTTTGCCCCATCACAGATCTCTCTAATACTGCAGGGTCTTCCAGACTTTATAGCCCAAGTGACAAGGCTGTGTACACCAAAGCTGAAACCTGCTCTCTTGCCATTTCCTGCTCTGGGTCTCAATCCTGAGTAGCTTTTCCTGTGGTCATGGCTGGCCTTAGAGGATGGGCCCCACCGAGCTTCTCGGTGATGCTGGTGACCCTCTCGTCAGCACTTTCCTTATCTCCTTGGAGGATGGAGCCTCCTCTAGGCCCTCTCACAAGGCAGAGTCAGCTGATGAGTTTCCTGGCCTTGTAGGGCACATCCCCTCTAGCATATCTCCTTTTGGGTCTTATGTTCCCCTCATCTGCCATTTTCCACAGCACTTCCAGCATGTGCACTTCATGCAGGGTGAGTGGCACTTTCCCCAGGCTTCATCTCTAGCAGTACATTAGCTTTGTCTCCCAGGGGCCTTGCCCAGGTGTTAGATCCTGTGTCACAGCAGAGTGCTCCCGTATCAATAAACTTGCCCTCCCCAGGCTTCTGTTGCACAGCCCTTGATGAGCACCTTTGCAATCCAGTCCATGTTTCCTCTTTCAGCTCCTGCCAGTGCTGTGAAGCAGGTTCACTGTTGACTGTGCTCTAGTTACCGCACTGTCTGAATCTGGTGAGACAGAACACCCACATATAGACTACATGAAGAGGGTTTATTACTTATTCATAGGCAGCAAGGGACAGTGGAAGCCTGGAATTCGTTGGAAGCTAATCCTCAGGACTCAGGAAAGCCGCCTGAGGTTGGATTGGAGTCTGGCTGTGTGTATGCTTCACTTGGACTGCAGCCAAATGGCCATGAAAGAAAGTGCATCCTGGGTTTTATGCCCCAGGGCAACGTGACTCACTGGAATAAGACACGAAGGACATCCTGTTTCTGGGGCAGGGGAAACTGGAACAGAGCCCAGGCCTTTCCAGCCACTTTCTCCTTATCTCACGTTGTTGTGTTCCCAGCACATTCTATGGTTTTTCTTGAGAACTGCAAGTGAGAAAGAGGAGAGAACTGGGTTGGTCCAAGGCCATCTGCAGAACCGTCCTGTAAGTATTTGTTGCCAAGGTCCTGCAGTTCCTTTGCCTACGGTTCTTTCCTTCCCTTAAGATGCCCAGCACTTGCCTGGCCAGATTACATTGTACCTTGACCCTAGTTACTGGTCTTGGGATTGGGGAAGAAGGGATTGATCTTGAGAAGGGCGCATGCTTTCTTTAAAGGAGAAGCCTCTGGATCTTCTTTACATCTTCAAGCATGGAAGCAGCACTGACTTTTAACAGGGAAGAATGGGCCACTTCTGCAGACCCAGGAGGTTCAGAGCAATCTGAGAATGCAAGATTTTTTAGCGCATCAACACGGATATCCCTATTTTAAGTATCAGGCTCCTATTCATTCCCAATTAGGATCCTGACTTTGGCATAGCAAACCTACTGGAATTGAGCGTCCAACTTTCTCTGGAATACTACTATTCTTATGTCTAAGTCCTGTGAGTACTCGCCATATTCTCTTTCTTGACTTAGTGATTGACTTAGTGACTTTCGTATTTGCTTTATGAGTTTTCAACTCTATGTGCTATGGTTTGAAAGTTTTTGTCTCCTTCAAAGTTTGTGTTGAAACTTAATCCCCAGTGCAACAGTATGAAGAGGTGGAGCCTTTCAGAGGTGATTAGGCCATGAGGGCTGTGCTCTCATGAATAGATTAGTGCCTTACAAAAGGGCTTCAGGGGATGAGTTCACCCCTTCTACCTGTTGTGTCATGTGAAGATGCAGCTTTTCTCACTTCCAGAGAAAACAGTGTCCGTGCCGCCATCTTGAAAGCAGAGACCAGGCCCACACCAGACACACCCAACCTGCCAGTACTTTGATCTTGGACTTTCCAACCTCCAGAATGGTGAGAAATACATTTCTATTATTTGTAAATTACCAAGTCTGTGGTATTTTCTTATAGTACCACAAATGGACTAAGACAGTACGGGAAAGCTATGGCCACATAGGCCAAATCTGGCCTGCTGACTGTTTTTGTAAATGAAGTCTTACTGGTGAACAGCCATACCCATTCACTTACCTATCATCTATAGCTGCTTTCCCACTACAGTGGCAGAATCGAACAGTTATGACATTGTATGGCCGCCAAACATGAGAATATTTATTATCTAGTTAGTTACAGAAGAAGTTTGTTGAGCCCTGCATTCTACCATATATTTTAAATTTCTCTTTTGTATATGTATTATATCTCTTAATCTAAAAAAAGAAAGAAAATCTAGCAGCGATCCACTCATCCTGAGAACATATATATAATTATTATGCCTTCCTATAAACAATTCTTTGATTATTTAAAACCAATCTAAATATTTGCCAAGGGCCTTTGTGGTGAAGGCTTTGCACACCAGCCTATAATTTAGGTTTGGGGATTAGTTGAGTCACACTTGGGAAACCTGCAGCCCACCAATCTCACCTCACTCTTTTATTCCCCTTCATGCTGCTGCAGGCAAATTCCTCGGTTCAAGGAGGACCACTAGGTGGCTGTCTGGGGGTCATCAAAGGTGACCTGAAAAGCCCTTTTCTGCACTGGAGACATGACGATGGAATAGGGACAACATCTCTAACATCAGGAAGGTTACCAGAGGTGACTTGCTGGGAGAAAAGGTGAGAGCAGGGAAGAGAAATGTTTACTATTTGGGGGCATAGTACATTTGGAACAGCGACCCTGGGGGTCAGTTATAAGGCATACAGATGAGCAGAAGGATCCCTGGAGAGCTTTACTCGCAGACAGGAGGAGATGGAGACGTGTGTGTACATGAACTTGCTCACTGAGAGCAGCTGTGATGATGTACCTAAAATCGGAGATGTGGGTAGGAGTGACAGCGTGCCTGAGCCTAAGACGGGGAGGGGGGTTGGTGGGTCCTTTGGGAAGCGACAATGGGGTAGTGGCTGCAGCCCTTCCCCAGTGTGTGTGTGTGTGTGTGTGTGTGTGTGTGTGTGTGTGTGTGTGTTATGGTGAATGAAGGGGAAGGGATCATGGTAATGTATGATATTGCAAGGTTGATGGGGGCATTGGCTTGCTTCTTCATCCTTACAGCTGGGGTTGATGCATATTTTCCCACCTGCCTCTTTGTTAAAATCTTTGCCTTTTTAAGTAGCTGAGAAGGAGGGCGGGGGTAGTGTCATGTTGTGAGCTGAGTCACAGGAAACTTAGGCTGTCAGACACATATGGGGAAAGGGTGGCAATCTGAGAGGTAGGAAGAGGATATTTCAGGGGGAGAGTGGAGGAAGCTCAGTTAAAGGGAGCTTGGTGGCTCCTGCTCTACCAAGCATTTTCTAGCTGGATGGTGATCACGTAGGTCCTTCTGATCTCCTCAACCAGGTTGCAGCTTCCTTAGTGTTCTGACAGCCAATAGCTCACTTCCCATCC
The DNA here is from genome assembly GCF_002776525.5 of Piliocolobus tephrosceles. NCBI lineage: Eukaryota > Metazoa > Chordata > Mammalia > Primates > Cercopithecidae > Piliocolobus > Piliocolobus tephrosceles. Next base: position 112,212,631 of record NC_045437.1, on the reverse strand, counting down.
TTTCCGTTCTCCTTCCTGTAGGGTAGAGAGTACTTCGTGGGGAATGTGGTTGGAAGTGCTGGGAAACATCTGCTACGGTGGGGCACAGGCTTCCAATTAGAACATGCGGCTGGATCTAGGGCAAGGTGGGCCCCGCTCCATCACCACCCTTGATATGAAGTGGCATTGTGCGTCTTCATCTTATTTTCCCTAAATAAGAAGTGCTTTTTACTTAAGAAATTCAGCCAAGAATTCTGTTGCCTCTGGTCTTCGTCTCCATGTCCTTACATGCCCCACGGCTTGAAGGCGAGGAGCTGTGTCTCCAGGGCCTGCGTTGTTCTCGTAACTTCTGTCCTGCTATGCCAATCCTCAAGCCTAGGGAAAAGTGACTGGAGAGACTTAAGAAAAGAAACTAAATCGGGCTGGGTGCGATGGCTCATGCCTGTAATCCCAGCCCTTTGGGAGGCCGAGGTGGGCGGATCGCCTAACGTTGGGAGTTCGAGACCAGTGTGACCAAAATGGAGAAACCCCGTCTCTACTGAAAATACAAAATTAGCCAGGTGTAGGTAGCGTATGCCTGTAATCCCAGCTACTCGGGAGGCTGAGGCAGGAGAATCACTTGAACGCTGGAAGCAGAGGTTGCAGTGAGCTGAGATTATGCCACTGCACTCCAGCTTGGGCAACAAGAATGAAACTCCATCTCAAAAAAAAAAAAAAAAAAAAGTAAAAAAAAGAAACTAAATCAACATAAGCAGCTTTGATTATTTAATAAAGGTACCTGTTCTCACTTTATTTCAATGTAAAATGAATCTAGGAAAAGTCTTACTAGTTATTCAGGAGCTATAGAGGAGTGTTGTGATGGTAATCTAATATTCTTAAAGTTTAGAATATGTCATCTTCTGCTTTCTGTTATTGTTTGTGTGTGTGTGTGTGTGCATGTGTGTGTATGTGTGTGCATGTGCGCTTATGTTGTGTGCACGCACACCATAGGGAGTCAGGAAATGCCAGTGTGATCCTGTGGATGTAAGTATGTTTAATCACCTTTGTTAGTTGAGGAAGAGTATGGTGGATGACATTATTGTTCACCAAATATTCACTCCTTCTCTGACAACATCCCTGGGAAGAGGATAATGCCCTGCTCTATTGGTATAGGCCTCAGCCATGTCACTTGGCCAGTTAAATGTAGGTAGGAGTGACGGTGGGCCGCTGCCTAAGCCTGACGGTGTTCTGCGTGTTTCCCTTACCCCTCTTACACTCCTGCCTTTCACCTCAACAAGAATATGCCTTGGATACATACTGGTCCAGGGAGGAGGAGAGACTCATGAAGGCAGTGTAGAACCAAACCCCAGCTTGGACTCAAACCAAGCTGGGCCTCTCTGAGATCAGCCAAACGCTTCCAGACTGCAGATGCGTGAGTGAGAAATAAAGGCTTGCTGTGGGCAACTGAGTTTTGGGGTGTTATACATACTCTTGTAAAATTAGCTAACTGGTATGGAGACTTCTAACGTCCTAATGTCTAATCTCCCCTTCTTCCTTAGCAGTAGTTCTCCTACCCAATAGTTAGCTGCTGCTGGTCACTTAGCCTAAAGATTGTGTGTTTCTGACTCTTGCAGATTGGTAAGGCCTTGTAACTAGTTCCAGGGAATAACAAGCAAGTAGAAATGTTCCTAAATGGAGAGGGTGTACATTTCTGTTCTTTGCCCTCCTCCCATGGGTACAGCACAGGTGCGATGGCTACATCAGGGATCCATAAAGTGCTGCCTAGTGGCTGGCCAGATGTTTTTAAAGTTTTATTAGAATATAGTCATGATGGCTGGGCACAGTGGCTCACATCTGTAATCCCAGCACTTTGGGAGGCCAAGATGGGAGGATTACTTGGGACCAGGAGTTCGAGTCCAGCCTGGGCAACCCTATCTGTATTGAAAATTTGTACAAAGTAAAAAAGATAAAAATATATAGTCATGCATATTCATTTGTACATCGTCTGCTGCTTTTGTATTACAAAAGTGGAATTGATTAGTTATGACAGAGACTTTGTGGCCAGCAAAGCCTAAAACATTTCGTCTCTGGCTCTTTAAGCATGAATTTACTCGTCCCTGGCCTAGAATACGAATTGCCTCCTTATACCATAAAGAACCTGAGAAAACAATATGCTGTAATACAATGCTTTTTCCCTGGGAATTTCTTTCAATATTTACTAGTGTCCATCTACCTTTTAATGTTTTTCAGAGATGGGATCTCACTCTGTCTCCCAGGGTGGAGTGTATTGGCGTGATCACAGCTCATGACAGTCTCAAATTCCTGGGCTCAAGCAATCCTCCTGCCTCAGCCTCCTGAGTAGCTGGGACTACAGGTATGTGCCACCATGCTGGGCTAATTTTTTTAAAAAAAGTTTTCGTAGAGACAGGGTCTCACTATGTTGACCAGGCTGATCTTGAACTTCTGCCCTCAAGCAACCCTCTCACTTCAGTCTCCCAGGTACCTGGAATTCTGGGCTCAAGCCATCTACTTATTTTTAATTAATTAATTAATTTATTTATTTATGGAGATGGAGTTTTGCTCTTGGCACCCAGCTGGAGTGCAATGGTACGATCTCAGCTCACTGCACCCTCTGCCCCTGGGTTCAAGCAATTCTTCTGCCTCAGCCTCCCCAGTAGCTGGAATTACAGGCAACTGCCACCACGCCCAGCTAATTTTTGTATTTTTAGTAGAGACGAGGTTTCACCATGTTGGTCAGGCTGGTCTCGAACTGCTGACCTCAAGGGATCCTCCTGCCTTGGCCTCCCAAAGTGCTGGGATTTCAGGTGTGAGCCACTGGGCCTGGCCCATCTACTTATTTTTAACTGATACTTGAAAGAAGGAATCATTATCACTAATTATAGTATACAATATTTTCTGTGCATCTTAGTCATAGACACTTTATTGATATGGGATTGAACTTTTCATTGGGTTTCTATTAAGGATCATGTGAAGGGGAACGGGGACTGAGACCTGAGAAGTATATACATTCAAGAGTCTTCCATGTGGGTGCTGGTGAGAGGCACAGGGGTGAACAGGGTTAGCAGGAGCACAGTAGAGTAAGAACAGGGCTGAGGACGAAGCCGTAGGAGTAACAGAACTTGTGGGGTGGGAATAAGAGCCCATGAAGGAGGCCAGAAAGTCAGGAAGGGAATGCGGGAGAGGAGCAGACCTCAGGAGCTGTATAAGGGAGGGAACTGAATTGCAGCAAGAGTGGTGTGCAAAGCTAAAGAAAGAACATGTTGGCTAGGAAATAAGAAGAGAGTGATTTAAAAAATTAGGAAGTCCATTAGCTCAGTATGGGGGTGCATGCCTGTAGTCCCAGATACTCAGGAGGCTGAAGTGGAAGGATCACTTGAGCCCAGGAGGTCGAGGCTGCAGTGAGCTGTTACTGTGCCACTGCACTCCAGTCTGGGCAACAGAGTGAGATGCCATCTCTACTTTAAAAAAAAATTTAGAAAGTCCCTAGTTATCAGGGAAATGCAAATTTAAACCACGATGAGCTACAATTTTCCCTCCCCCACTAGAACAGTTTGAATGAAAATTAGATAATATCAAGCACTGGCAAAATGTAGTGAAATTAGGCCGGGCACAGTGGCTCACGCCTGTAATCCCAGTACTTTGGGAGGCCGAGGCGAGCGGATCACGAGGTCAGGAGATGGAGACCATCCTGGCTAACACAGTGAAACCCCGTCTCTACTAAAAATACACAAAAAAATTAGCCGGGTGTGGTGGCAGCGCCTGTAGTCCCAGCTACTTGGGAGGCTGAGGCAGGAGAATGGCGTGAACCCGGGAGGCGGAGCTTGCAGTGAGCCGAGATCATGCCACTGCACTCCAGCCTGGGCGACAGAGCAAGACTCTGTCTCAAAAAAGAAAAGGAGCGAAATCAGACCATCCACACATGGATGAGAAGAATGTAAAGTGGTGCAGCCACTTTAGAAAAGTCTGGCAGTTGCTCAAATGATTAAACTGTTACCATATGACCCAGCAATTCCACTCCTGGGTATATACCCAAGATAATTGAAAACATGTGTTCATAAAAAACGTATACATGAATATTCATAACAGTACTATTCATTATAGTCCAAAAGTGTAACAATCCAAACGTCCATCAGTGGCAGAATGGATAAACAAACTGTGGTCTTTCCACACAGCCATGGAAAGGAATGAAGTGCTGACACATGCCACAGCATGGACAGACTCTGAAAATATTATGCCGAGTGAATGAAGGCAGTCACGAAAGGCCATACATGGTATGATTCCATTCAAATGAAAGTACAGAACAGGGAAATCTGCAGTGAAGGAGGTGGATTAGCGGTTGTTTAGGGCCAGGGGAAGAGGATGGGAGTATGGGGAGTGAAAGCTAAAAGGTGTGGGTTCCTTTTTGTGGTGATAGAAACATGCTAGAGACCATCGAATTGTGAACTTCACATAGGTGAAGTGTATGGTATATGAAACATAAGGCTCAGTGAAGCTGTTTAAAAAGTTAGGAAGTCACCGGTAGCTTTGTGGAAGCATTTTTAATCAAGTACAGAGTGATGAGGCCAGGAGCCCGGGTATGGTATGTTGAGGGTGATTGGGAGTTGCAAAGTGATGAAGGGGAAGCAATGCTGAGAGGTTATTTCTTCAGGTTTGAGAAGACGTGAGGCTGCTTGGAGAGCAAGAGGAGGTAACCTGTCAGTGGAGAGGAAGAGGGGTCATCAGGGAGACAGTGACAGTTGATGGAGACAGGGCCAGAGGACGTTCTCAGGGGAGGCACAGGTGGCAAGTGGAGCTTTTGAAGAGGAGAGAGACCAGTTTTCCCCTAAAACATGAGGGAAAGAGAGAAGAATCCTGAGAGCTCATTGAAAACAGGAACCACATCAGATTTGATTTTGTAATCTCCACATCTAGCTCAATTAATGGGAAATATACATTTATTCATTCACTAAACATTTAATGAGGGCAGACTGTGCAAGGCACTACTTTCCTGGCTAATGATCCCACAGCGGCCCTCACAGACAAAGCCCAGACTTTCATGGAACCTCCATTCTAGTTCAAGGGGGTGAAACAGCACGCAGGCTGTGGAAGAGACGTTAGCATTCACCAAATGTCCATGAGTGCCTCTATTTCCCAGCTCTCCTTGCTGTGAGGCTGAAACCACATGACTAGTTCTGGCCAATGGCCTATGGGTGCATCACTTTCAGGTTGGGGCAATAAAGAGCTAGTGTGTGGCCTCCTTTTCTCCTCTTCTGCTATGGTGACCTTGGAAACCACACGTCCATGAAGCAATACAGATCCTTTCTGTGTGCAACGTGTTCTCACCTCTTGATTTGCTTTGATTCTCCCCTCTATCTCCTCTTCCATTTCCTTCTCTCTGTCTTTCTTTTAAGTGCTGGTCACAACAGGCTAAATGCTTTCATGAGTCACTAATAAGCTCTTTGAAAAATATTGTTCTAGATCAATACTTAATCTGCACATGAATCATAAGGGATCTTGTTAATACAGGTTCTGGCTCAGTAGGTATGGGTTGGGGCCTGAGAGTCTGCATTCTAAAAAGCTCCAAAGGCAGAAGGTGCAGTGGCTCACGCCCATCATCTGAGCACTTTGGGCCCAGGAGTCTGAGACTGGCCTGAGCAACATACTGAGACTCTGTTTCTACAAAAAACTTTTAAAAAGTAAAAAAATTTAAAAATGGAAAGCTCCTAGGTGGTGGTGGTGCTGCTGCTCCGGGTTCAAGGGTCACAATTTTAGTAGCAAGGTCCTAGAGGGCATCCCTGTGCCCCTGGTAATGACATTTTTGACAAAAGTGTATCTCACTGGAATCATACACACATGCAGATGTAACAGACTTGCACATATGTATACTCATGTACATGTGTCCAACACACACGTGTGCCATTTAGTTGCATTCGGTAAGTGGATGAACAGATTTGTGACCATCCACTCATCCCTAGGTACCCTTATTGGTATTGGTCAGCTTAAAGATGAGATATGTTCAAACATCTTGTTAATCGGTGTTTTGACTGTGTACCATTTAGTTGCATTTGGTGAGTGGGTGAACACACAGTCATCCTTGAGAACAGTCATGGGGGTGGATGGAGGGGAGATAGTGGGGGAGGAAATAAATCAAAACTCCAGCAAGAGTCAAAGGGAGCATCCGGCGCCTGGCAGAGTCCTCACCCTACTTGCTGGGCTTCATCCAAGCCCTTTGTACACATGGGAAACTTCTGGGGACGTCAGTCATAATTCATGCTTTCTACAACAATCCTTTTTGATTTGTACGTCATAAATAAAGTTCATCTTCTGTGTCTGTTGACACCATGCTATACATCCCCTGGCGTCCCAGTCTCATAAATCTTCTGCCCTTTTTGGCAGCCCCACTAGTCTTATTTATTATTATTGTTGGCAAAGTTGTGGTTTGCTAACAGTGATGAATCTCTGGGAACAGAGTATATGAAAATATGAGCTTTACAGAGAGAATAGCATTAATGCTGATGTTAATGAATCATCAGCATGAATACCATTGAGGTAAGAGGTAATTGTAAGGGCCTCTGTATTGTCATGATGGCATTTTAGTGTTTTCATGGGAAGTTTTTCATATACAAAGTAATATACATTAATTTGAGGCTACTATAAGAGTAATGTTTGCAAGCAAACAAAACCTTTTTTCAAAAATGTGCCATTAGGGAATACAATAAGTCCTTGAACATCTCTAATTTAGAGTCATAAAAGCCTTACAAATTCCATCTATTCTTTTGCATGGTACTTAAAGGAAATGAGTTCTACAGAAGCTGATACTCAGCCTCAGGACACTTGTTACAAATTATAAAACTCATTTCATGAAAGTAGGTGCAAGACATGAGTGAATGAATGGGTTACAGAACAATGGAACTAAATCACACACATAAATCACACTTCTAACCAGCAGTGGCTCACACCTGTAATCCCACTACTTTGGGAGGCTAAGGCGGGTGGATCACTTGAGGTCAGGAGTTCGAGACCAGCCTGGCCAACATGGTGAAACCCCGTCTCTACTACAAACACAAAAAATTAGCTGGGCGTGGTGTCGTGCATCTGTAATCCTAGCTACTCAGGAGGCTGAGGCAAAAGAATAGCTTGAACCTGGAAGGTGGAGGTTGCAGTGAGCCAAGATTATGCCACCGCACTCCAGTCTGGGCAACAGAGTAAGACTCCATCTTAGAAAAAATAAATAAATAAAAGTAAATCACACTTCACTCAGCTTCTCAGCCATGCAGGGTACACCTGCTTACTGTATCTTTCCCAAGAGCCACATAATTACGAAAAGAATAAGACTTTCCCTTTTATTATTTTACAGACAGTATAAAAAGTATTTGTTCCTTTAAGACCACTTTATTGAGGTATGATTGACATATAAAGAACTGTACATATTTATTGTATCCAGCTGGATGAATTTAGGAATAAGTATACACCTATGAAACCATCACCACCACCAAGGCCATATACATGCCCATCACTTTCCCAAGCTTCCTCCTACCCCCTTTATTATTACTACTATTATTTTGTGGTAAGAGCACTTAACAGAAGATCTGCCCTCTTAGCGTAAATTTTAAGTATCCAAGACAGTATCGTTAGCTATAGGCACTATGCTGTAGGAGATCTCTAGAATTTATTTATCTTGCATAACTAAAATTTTATACCTTTGACCATCACTTTACATTTCCCCTCCTCCAGCCCTTGGCAACCACCATCCTGCTCTCTACTTCCGTGAGTTCAACTATTTTAGATTCCTCATCACACTGAAACCAGGCAGTATTCGTCTTTCTGTATGTGGCCTATTTCAGTTAGCATGATGTCCTCTAGGCTTAGCCAAATTGTCACAAGTGGCAGAATGTCCTTCTGTGTTTTATGACTGAACCCCATTCCATTGCATGTACATACCACGTTTCTTCATCCATTCCTCCGTCGATGGACACGTCGGTTGTTTCCATATCCTGGCTATTGTGAATAACGCTGCAGTGAGCGCGGGAGGGCAGATGTCTGTTCGAAATCCTGATTTCAGTTCCTTTGGATAAATACCCAAAAGTAGGATTGTTGGATCATATGATAGTTCTATTTTTAATTGTTTGAGTAACCTCCACACCATTTTCCATAATGGCTGTACCAATTTACATCACACCAATATTCACACCAATAGTGTATCAGCGTTTCTGTTTTCCCACATATTCGCCAACACTTATCTTTTTTTTCTGAGATGGAGTCTCCCTCGGTCGCCCAGGCTGGAGTGCAGTGGTGCTATCTCGGCTCACTGCAAGCTCTGCTTCTGGGGTTCACGCCATTCTCCTGCCTCAGTCTCCTGAGTAGCTGGGACTACAGGTGCCCGCCACCACACCCAGCTAATTTTTTTTTTTTTTTTTTTTAGTAGAAATGGAGTTTCACTGTGTTAGCCAGGATAGTCTCAATCTCCTGACCTCCTGATCCACCCACCTCGGCCTCCCAAAGTGCTGGGATTACATGCGTGAACCACCGCACCCGGTCTTTTTTTTTTTTTTTTTTTTTATGAGACAGAGTTTTGCTCTTGTTGCCCAGGCTGGAGTGCAGTGGTGCGATCTCGGCTCGCCGCAACCTCCACCTCCTGGGTTCAAGTGATTCTCCTGCCTCAGCCTCCCGAGTAGCTGGGATTACAGGCATGCACCACCACGCCCAGCTAATTTTGTATTTTCAGTAGAGACGGGGTTTCTCCATTGTTGGTCAGGCTGGTCTCAAACTCCTGACCTCAGGTGATCCACCCGCCTCAGCCTCCCAAAGTGCCAGTGAGCCACTGCGCCTGGCTGTTTTGTTTTTAATATAATAGCCATCCTCACAATGAGGTGATCTCTCATTATTATTATTATTATTTTTGAGACGGAGTCTTGCTCTTGTCACCCAGGCTGGAGTGCAATGACCCAATCTCGGCTCACTGAACCTCCACCTCCCGGGTTCCAGCGATTCTCCTGCCTCAGCCTCCCGAGTAGCTGGGGTTACAGGCATGCGCCACCACGCCCGGCTTATTTTTGTGTTTTTAGTAGAGATGGGCTTTCACCATGTTGGTCAGTCTGGTCTTGAACTCCTGACCTCAAATGATCTGCCTGCCTCGACCTCTAAAAGTGCTGGGATTACAGGCGTGAGACACCACACCCAGCCAGTACTCCTTTTTATCTTGGGTTCTTTGGCGGCTTCTTGCTATTGAGCTGTACATTGCGGATGTGAACCTTCCATCAGGAATGTGGGTTGCAGGTAGTTTCTCCTGTTCTGTAGGTTGTCTTTTCAATGCTTTGCTCTGCAGACTTTTTAGTTTGATATAATCCCACTTGTTTATTTTTATTGTTGTTGTCTATGCTTTTGTTGTCATGTCCAAACAATCATCGCCAAGACCAATGTCAAGGAGCTTTTCCTCTATGTTTTCTTCTAGAAGTTTCACAGTTTCAGGTCTTAGGTTTAAATCCTTCATATACGTTTAGCTGACTTTTGTGTGTGATATAAGAAAGGAGTTCAGTCTCGTTCTTTTGCCTGTGGGTATCCAATTTTCCACATCATTTATTGAAGAGACCATCCTTCCCCTGTTTTGTTTTCTTGGTGCCTTGTTGAAGGTAAGTTGACCGTGTGTATGGGGAATTGGGTTATTCCTGGCTTCTCTACTCGGCTCCGTTGGTCTAGATGTCCATTTTTAGGCTAGTACCATACTGTTTTGATTACTACAGCTAAAGTAATAGCTTTCTTCACTGAAAGGAAGCTTAACAGTATTATTCACGAACTGTAAAATTTTCATTTACTAGGGTAGAATCCTTCAAAAATGGCATATGGCAAAGTATAAACTGATGGGTTTCTCACTAACAGAAATTCTGAGCCCAATTTAGGACTATGAACAGATTAATTTCTGTTTATACTAAACAAAGTGTTATATAGAGGATCTCTTCAATCTAATACTGTGTCTTATGCTAAAATACAGCTTTTTAAAAAAAGCTATTTAGTTTAGAAACCATTTCAATTCATACATTTCCTGTACTTCTGTTCTTCCAAAAGATAAACACATACAAACATCTCACATACAAACTTCTGAAAGTCCTTCCATGAGAAAGGCGAGCAGGAAGAAACGGACGGCAGCTACAAGCCTGTCACACTCTTGTTGGTTTAAGAATCTGGGAACTGTTGGTCGGGTGCAGTGGCTCACACCTGTAATCCCAGCACTTTGGGAGGCTGAGGTGGGTGGATCATCTGAGGTCAGGAGCTCAACACCAGCCTGGCCAACATGGTGAAACCCTATCTCTACTAAAAATACAAAAACTAGCTGAGTATGGTGGTACGCACCTGCAGTCCCAGCTACTTAGTAGGCTGAGGCAGGAGACTTGCTTGAACCCAGGAGGCAGAGGTTGCAGTGAGCTGAGATAGCACCCCTGCACTCCAGCCTGGGCAACAGAGTGAGACTTTGTCTCAAAAAAAAAAAAAAAAAAAAAAAGGAATCTGAAACTGCAAACCACGCCCTTCCAATAGAGGCCATTTTTGTTGGCTATTTTGGTGCCTAATCACCTCTGTGTCTGCCGGGAAAAGTTCGATGAGAGCAGCATGTGGGCGTGGTGTGTGCACCCTCAGTTCTAAGGAAGGCCTGCTCTCTCCTGCACAACTCAGGGTGCTTTCGCCCACTTTAGACCAGTGTGAGGTACGGCTTTGTGTTCCAGTAACGACACGTTCCAAACTGATTTAGCAGCCAGAACTATTGGCCAGTGGTCACCTTGTTTAAGTGATATAAGGAAACCAGTAAAACAGAATCCTGATGATTCATACAAAAATTAAAACAGGTCTTAAATCTAAAAAGTATGTGTTACCACCTTGTGGCCATATACCCCTACACTATGGCAAAAATGGAAATCCTGCAGCAGCCAGATGTGTGAGAAGGGAGATAGCCCTCTGTCCCAGAATAGTAAACAAACGAGCTGCAGAGCCACGGAGCATTGAGGAGTGCTGTGCTCCTCAAACACAGCCCCACTGAGACATGCCTCCCTCAGCAGACTTTCCTGCAGATGGGCATACTAACAGATGGATGTTCAGACACATAGACATTCAGAGAGACACACGGATGTTCAGACAAGTGCATCCTGAGATCGTGCCATTGCACTCCAGCCTGGGCGACTGAGTGAGACTCTGTCTCAAAAAAATAAAAAATAAACAGACAAGTGCGTCCCGACAGATGGACAGCCATTCTGACAGACAGGTGTTCAGACACATGAATCAGAAATATGCATGTTCAGACACTCAGATGATTAGACACATGGACAGATGTTCCATTCAGAGAGACAGATGTTCTGACAGATGGACAGAAGTTTAGACAGACAGACGTTCCAACAGATTGGCATTGTGACACACAAGACGTTCCAACAGAAGATGTTCATACAGATGTTTGGATGGACTGACATTTAGACAGAAGGACAGAGGTTCATACAGATGGACATTTCAACAGATAGACGTTGAAACAGATGGACAGACATTCGAACTGTCAAATGAGCATTCTGACAGACAGGCATTGTGACACACAGATGGTCAGAGATGAACTTTCCAACTTACGGATATTCCGACAGATTCATGTTCAGAAAGATGTAAATGGGTGTTCCCAAAGGAGAGACTTTCAGACAGACGGACGTTCCTACAGATGGGTGTTTTCACACACAGAAATTCAGACACACAGATGATTGGATAGATCTTCATACTGATGGACACATTTGCCAACAGATGCTTAAACAGATAGATATTTGGACAGATGGACATTCAGACAGGAGGTCATTTGGGCAGGCCAACAGACATTTAGATCACTTTCAGACAGATGGGCAGGCATTCAGACAGATGGACATTTGGACAGACAGACCTTTGGACAGGTGGAAAGATTCACACACACAGACATTGTGGCAGTTGGGCATACCGACTGATGGACATTCAGACAGGTGAACAGACGTTCTGGCAGGTGGGTGTTTTGGCAGACAGGCATTCTGGGAAGACATTCAAATGGACAGATGGTGGATGGATGGACAGGAGGAAACATTCAGAGAGGTGGATGCTCAAACAGATGTTTGCTCAGTCACAAAGATGTTCAGACACACACATGTTCTCACAGGTGGATGTTCTGACAAACAGAAATTCAGACGTTATTGGAGGATGGAGGGGTGTTCAGAATGATGGGCATCAGACAGACAGAGTGTCAGAGGGCTGGACATTCAGACACATGGCCAGATGTACAGACAGACAGATATTTGGACAGATGTCCCGATGCCCAGACAGACAGATGGCTGTTCAGACAGAACAACATTCAGACAAATGAACAGACAGACATTCAGACTGATGGACTTGTGGACATAGGGACAGACATTCACATAGATGGTTGTTCAGGCAGAGAGGCTGAGTATCTGGTAGACAGACTGGATCCATCTGAAGGTCCGCAGGTGGACAGATATTCAGACAAATAGGTGTTTTGGGGGAAGGGCGTGCCGATGTACAGCAGTTCTGACAGACGGACGTTCAAATGCTTGCTTCTGTAGACTGAGGTTCAGACAGATGATATGCATTCTGACAGACAGACATTGTGACAGAACAGTGAGGAAAATGGACATTTGGGCAGACAGGCCAGTCCAGCAGATAGGCATGTCTACAGAAGATATCCTGTGTGTCACATGCTTGTACATGGGAATGTCTGTCTGACAAGCTGACTTTCTATATGTTCCAGTGTCTGTCTCTCTGTATGTCTATCTGTCTGCAACTCTATCCATCCGCCTAAACACCTGTCTGTCTGAACATCTGTCTGTCCGTCTGGGCATCCACGCGTCTGAATGTGCATGTGTTGGAATTTCTGTGTGTTGGAATTCCCATCTGTCATAGCCTCCATCTGTCTGAATGTGTTTGTACGAGTATCCATCCACGTGTCTGACCATCCTTAAGTCTGAACATCTTCATGCTGGCACACCCATCTGTTGGAATATCAGTTTATCAAAACGTCTGTTCATCTCTCCAAACATTTGTCTATCTGAATGTATGTTCTTCTGTCCTAATGTCCCCCTGCCTGTCTTCCTGAATGTCAGTGGGTCCAAGCATCTGTCTGTCTGAACGTCCATCTGTTCACTGCAGCGTTTATAAAACTCTTGGGAAAGTGTCCCTGTAGGTTGTTACAGAATCAGGAGGACTTCAAGTGAAACAAGGAGACTCGAGAGCAGGTTTGGATGTGGGAATAGGAAGAGAATTTGGGGTACTGTTCACCTGGGAACCGAAGGTGGGATCATGACTAGCAATGCTGAGAAAATGCCCCGCACCCAAAACCAGAGCCTTGAGAAAATGCCCCGCACCCAACCCCAGAGCCTGGCATACCAAAGACCAATTCCCCCTATTGTTTCATTTTTATGAGGCCAAGCCTATGCCTGACTGTCGGCTCCTCCAGTGGGCAGCCCGGTGAGGGAGGGAAGCTCTAGGGAGTCGGTGTCATCCTCCTGGTCCTGTGTGCACAGAGGGAAGATGCGGCTGGTGCCTAATGAATGCGATCTTCAGGACAGGTGATTTGAGGTTGTCAGATTAACACAAACTGAGACTGATGAATTTCAGGTGGAAAAGGATCTGATCGGCAGAAGACTCGGGAAGGCACTGGATCCAGAATTCAGCCAGGACAGGGAGAGAGCTAGACCTGACTGGTGAATCACAGGGAAGCCTTTGATTTTGTTTGTTTGTTGTTTGTTTGTTTGTTTGTTTTTGAGACAGAGTCTTGCTCTGTCACCGAGGCTGGAGTGCAGTGGCACGATCTTGGCTTACTGCAACCTCCACCTCCCGGGTTCAAGCAGTTCTCCCGCCTCAGCCTCCTGAGTAGCTGGGATTACAGGTGTGTGCCACCACGCCCGGCTAATTTTTGTATTTTTAGTAGAGATAGGGTTTCACCATGTTGGTCAGGATGATCTTGACCTCCTGACCTCGTGATCCACCTGCCTTGGCCTCCCAAAGTGCCAGGATTACAGGCGGGAGCCACCACACCCATCTGCAGGCAGCCTTTGTGACGATGGTCACGGTGGAGATGATGATGGGTGTACAACGATGGCGGCCGCCAGCTGCTTGTGTTTAATACCTGCCAAAGCTTCTGCTGGGTCTTCCACATGCACCGTCACATACATTACTCATACTGATGTTATACGGTCAGTATTATGATCCCCATTTCAGATAATAAAACTGAACTTTAGAACCAAAATGTCCCTTGTGTGAGTTCACTTGTACATTAAATGTCAGAATTGGAAATAAAAGCCATTTCCAACTACAGAATTCATCCATTCACCCCTTCATTACTTACATCATAATTATTACATACTAGCAGGCCAGTGCTAGGGAAAATGCAGTGAGGGAAAAAAGGCATAATTCTTGCTTGCGTGAACTTTTTTCTCCCGGGGGCATGGAGGCAAACATGAATAAAATACAAATCTAGTCAAAACCTGGTGCTAAGGGTGAGAAAGAGAATAGGATGGTGGGTGTTGAGGATTTGGCCCAGGGCACCTGATCAGGCCCTTTAGGAGGCTTCTCGGAAGAAGCCACATTGAAAATGAGGAGAGTGTGGGTTATGGGATGAAGGATGGGTTGGGGTGGAGCATTCCAGGCAGAGGCAAGGACACGCTGCTGAGCAACTGGAAGAAGACCCCTGAGGCTGGGACAAAGAGGCAGAAGAGAAAAAGTATAGGGTGAGGCTGGACAGGCCAGTTCATTTTGGATCCTCTGGGCATCTTAGGGCCCGGGGCCTTTCTTCTAACAGCAAAGGGCAGCCATTGGCCGGACTGGCGAGGCCCTTCATTTTTCAGAGCCCCAGCCTTCTTATCTGTAAATTGGGACACCTGAGGCCTCCTTCACAGGCTTCCCACGAGTATTTGGTAAGAGAGTTAACCTAAAAGCTCAGCACACTGGCTGTAATGGATTGATTTCTGTAACTTTACATAGAGACCGAGACATTTAAAGAAGAGAAATCCAAAATAATCAAATCATAGTTCTGTAAATAAAGACAAAAAGAAATAGACGTCTTTGGTCTGAAGGGACGAGTTACAGGCAGACTAGGATTCAAGGGCATAAGCCCACAGAAGTGGGTTGTAGGCCCAGAGGAGGAGACAGGGAAGAGCAGGCATTAGGAAGAGCTGAGCAGACACTCAGTGTAAGTTGGGCTGCTTTAGCTACAGTCCAAACGCTATTTCTTTTTCCTTTTCTTTTTTTTTTTTTTTTTTTTGAGACAGAGTCTCACTCTGTTGCTCAGGCTGGAGTGCAGTGGCGCAATCTTGGCTCACTGCAACCTCCACCTCCTGGGTGGGTGGAGAATTAAGCGATTCTCCTGCCTCAGCCTCCCGAGTAGCTGGGATTACAGGCACCCGCCACCACACCCAGGTAATTTTTGTATTA
This sequence comes from Piliocolobus tephrosceles, assembly GCF_002776525.5. Taxonomy (NCBI): domain Eukaryota; kingdom Metazoa; phylum Chordata; class Mammalia; order Primates; family Cercopithecidae; genus Piliocolobus; species Piliocolobus tephrosceles. The sequence continues at coordinate 112,197,244 of NC_045437.1, read as the reverse complement.
TTAATAGAGATGGGGTTTCCCCAAGTTGGCCAGGCTGGTCTCAAACTTCTGACCTCAGGTGATCTGCCTGCCTCGGCCCCCCACAGTGCTGGGATTACAGGTGTGAGCCCCTGGGCCCAGACTCCAGATACTATTTCTGAACGCACGCCTGTTGTCCTTTCCAGGTTTGAGGAGGTATGAGAAGTGTCTGGCACCGCAGGCTAAGGGATTGCCACCTCACCATGGCCACCACCTTCCTGGACTTAGAACCCTCGGGAAGATCTAGCCTATGCAGCTCTGTCCTTCTCTCTCCTCATAGCCCTGGTTCTGAGGGTCTTCGTGAAGCATTGAGACATTCCCATTGTCAAAGCCCACAGCTGGTCTCTCAGCTATTAGATCAGTGCCATTACTTTTAATGGCAAGACTGCAACGACTCACACCAACCTAAATACATTCTTCTTACCTCATTCCCTTTGTGTCTTCTGCTCCCTGCTTTTCACTGGCGATCCTGTTACCTGAAAGGGGTCCCAATCCAGACCCGAAGAGAGGGTTTTTAGATCTCACACAAGAAAGAATTTGAGGTGAATCCATATGGTAAAGTGAAAGCAAGGTTATTAAGAAAGTAAAGGAATTAGGACAGGAGTGGTGACTCATGCCTGTAATCCCAGCACTTTGGGAGGCCGAGGCGGATGGATCACGAGGTCAGGAGATTGAGACCATCCTGGCTAACATGGTGAAACCCCATCTCTACTAAAAATACAAAAAATTAGCCAGGTGTGGTGGCGGCGCCTGTAGTCCCAGCTACTCGGGAGGCTGAGGCAGGAGAATGGTGTGAACCCGGGAGGCAGAGCTTGCAGTGAGCTGAGATCACACCACTGCACTCCAGCCTGGGAGACAGAGCAAGACTCTGTCTCAAAAAAAAAAAAAAAAAAAGAAAAGAAAGAAAGTAAAGGAATTAAAAGAATGGCTACTCTAACAGGCAGAGCAGCCCTGAGGGCTGTTGGTTGCCTATTTTTATGGTGATTTCTGGATTATACGCTAATCACAGGGTGCATTATTCATGCCTCCCCTTTTTAGAGGATATAGGGTATACGGTAACTTCCTGATGTTGCCATGACATTTGTAGACCATCATGACGCTGGTGAGAGTGCAGCAGCAAGGACGCCCAGAGGTCACTCTTGTTGCCATCTTGGTTTTGGTGGGTTTTAGTGGCTTCTTTACTGCAGCCTGTTTTATCAACAAGGTCTTTCTGACCTGTATCTTGTGCCGACCTCCTATCTCATCCTGTGACTTAGAACGCCTACCCATCTGGGAATGCAGCCCAGTAGTCCTCAGCCTTATTTTACCCAGCCCCTATTCAACATGGAGTTGCTCTGGCTCAGACGCCTCTGACAGTCCTACCAGAGCAACCTGCCTCTCCAGACCATCCATCCTTGGAATCGTATTCCCGGGAGCTGTATCCACTATGCCAGAAGATGATCACTGTGGTTCTGGCCTGTAAAACCTTAAGGCCAGGGAGGAGCATCGGGCAGCTCACAGCACCCCGGGCTTCTAACTCCTGCATTTTCACCTGCTTCCTGGTCCATGTGATGCTCTCTGGGGGTGGTTAGTGAACTCTCCTCTCTTACCAGATGCAGGTCCTTATCTGAGTCTGGACACATCAGCCTGGAGTGCAGTGAGTGGCCAGTCACTGCCTCCCACTGTGTCCCGGGCTGCTTCCCAGTCGTGGTCAGCTTTTCTGTCGCTTTTGCAGCTGGAAACCAACCTCTCTGATACCTTCTATGAGGCCAGATTCCTCATGTTCTACATGCCTGTGGTCCCACAGTGTCCAGGCACCCTTTCTGCTCACCAACCTGTGCACCAGGGGCAAGGCCATGGGGGTCTCCACATTGGCCTCCAGCCTGGGGTTGCTGGGATGCGTATTTGATCCTAAATGCTACAAAACCCTGCTGAGATCAGACCAAAATTTGGTTATAGATAAGGAAGGTTTGAGGAACAGCATATTTTCGGGAGCTTTGACTATGTTTGCACAAATCGTGAGCATCTTGGAGAAAAAAGGAGCATTGCTATACTTGTACATCCTGTTTCTATTTAAGATGTGTCTGTATTCTCTCAGGATGAGAGAATTCTCCTGTCATAACCATCCAGGGCACCCCAGTGCTCATGCGACTCACCTCAGAACAAAAACATTTGAGACTTGTTGGTGTGCCAAGTATCAGGTCATGGACAGTCTTATCTTTTCTTTGCCTCGTTCTTTTGTGGGAGCTGCTTATTTCCCTCCGTATCTTTAGACAGCAGTCTGGTTGCCTAGAGTCCGGAAACACATTTCTCTAATTCCTTCTGCTTGTTGTCTCTAGAGCCCACTAGAGAATACGCTGTTCATACCTGAGCCGTGTATTCCTTTGGCACTGCAATACTTTTCTTTTCTTTTTTTCTTTCTTTCTTTTTTTTTTTTTTTGAGACAGTCTTGCTCTGTCGCCCAGGCTGGAGTGCAGTGGTGCAATCTCAGCTCACTGCGACCTCTGCCTCCTGAGTTCAAGCAATTATCCAGCCTCAACCTTTCAAGTAGCTGGGATTACAGGCGCACACCACCATGCCCAGCTAATATTTTTGTATTTTTAGTAGAGACGAGGTTTCACCATGTTGGTCAGGCTAGTCTCAAACTCCTGACCTCATGATCCACCTGCCCCAGTCTCCCAAAGTGCTGGGATTACAGGGGTGAGCCCCTGCACCCTGCCGAGCTTCAGTACTTTTCACTGTGCATTGAACTTCATAGACTCTTTTCTGCACCCCTTCACCTCCCGTCATCAGCCTGGAAACAGCACATTGTTAGGATGACCAACCATCCCAGCTTGCATGGGACGGAGGGGTTTCCCAGGACACAGATCTTTCAGTGCTGAAGATGGAACTGTCCCAGGCAAACCAGGATGGCTGGTCACCCTGACAGTGATGTGGATTCAGGCCACGCTTTGAAGCTGGGCAGATGGTGGTGTCAACATACGCGTTCTTTGATTTACTTTAGTCCATGTCCTTGGACATTTCACAAAACACTTCGGAACCTTGTTTTGTCTCATTTGCCAAATGGAGGTAACAACAGTCAACATGTAGCACTGTTCCGAAGATGAAATGGGCTCATGCGTGTCAAAATACGTCCCTTGATATTTGATGAGCGTTGATTATCTTTGCCTGGTGTCATCTAAATGGGCATGATGAGGTTGAAGTCTTAGGATGCAGACTGATAGTAGACAGAATTGAAAATATATTATCCCAATAACCATTTCTCCCATTTTTTTTTTCTTGAGACAGTCTCATTCTGTCACCGAGGCGACAGTGCAGTGGTGCAATCTTGGCTGACCACAGCCTTGACCTCCTGGGCTCAAGCGATCTTCCCACCACAGCCTCTGTAGTAGCTGGGACTACAGACACATACCACTGCACCTGGCTAATTTTTGTATATTTTTGTAGAGACTTAGTCTCCCCCTGTTGCCCAGACTGGCCTCAAACTTCTGGGCTCAAGGGATCTACCCACCTCACTTCCCAAAATGCTGGGATTACAGGCATGAGCCACCGCACCCGGCCTCATTCCTCGCATTTGTGAAATGCTTTATTCTTTACTATGACCTCTGACCGTGTTAGCCTGTGTCTGCTCGTGTGGGAGTCAGCCTCAGCTGATGGTGGCCAGTCAACAGGGAAAGAGGGGCCTGGATAGAACTGGATGAAGCTGGAGATAAGCGGGTCACTCAGATGCCACAGAGGTTAAGCTGAGGGGCTGAGAGGCCGAGGAGTTCAGCTTTGGTGGGAGTGGCCCAGGCGCTCCAGGCAGTCCTGACTGTTCTTGAGCAGAACGCTGAGCACAGGAGCCAGAAAGGCCCTGGCACCTAGGAGCCTCCCGCAGCTGCCACTTGAGTCCACTGCTCCATTCAAGGTCCTCTTCTTGGCCCCAGACCTGGTCCCCATGTTCTCTTTTCCTGTTGCAGTCACTGGGCAGTCCACTTGTCCTCCCCAGCATCTACCCCATGCACTCTCCCCAGTCCTGACTTCGAGGTTCTCCACCACTTTTCCTCCCCAGCGTCTATCCCACGCACTCTCCCCAGGCCTGACTTCGAGGTCCTCCACCATTGCTAGCCCTTCTTCATTTCTAAATTCAAAGATGACTTCTCAGCCCTTGTAGGTTTCAGGCTGATCCTACTGATCATTTTAGATAGCAGCTGAGTGATGGCCATGATCACTGACATGAGGAAGTTCAAGCACCTCCCGGGCTCCTTCCACAATGACTCCTGACCCCATAGAATGAGAGCGAGAAGCCCTCACTGGGCATCCCTCTTGACTGTCATCCCTACTCACCATCCGTGTGACTCCACTGTGGGAACACACAGGATGGCCTCACCTTCTGAGATCCAGACACAATATACGGAGAACAATATTAACAGCGATAGTCACTGTTTGCTTTTATATGCCAGACACTAGATAGAAACTTTCCAAGGCCGAGCGCGGTGGCTCATGCCTGTCATCCCAGCAATTTGGGAGGTTGAGGCAGGCGGATCATGAGGTCAGGAGATCAAGACCATCCTGGCCAATATGGTGAAACCCCATCTCTACTAAAATACAAAAATTAGCCAGACATGATGGCGTGTGCCTGTAATCCCAGCTACTTGGGAGGCTGAGGCCGGGGAATCACTTGAACTCAGGCAGAGGTTGCAGTGAGCCGAAATCGTGCCACTGCACTCCAACCTGGTGACACAGCAAGACTCCATTTAAAAAAAAAAAAAACCTTCACAAGACACCAGCTAGGAGGAGGGACCCGTGGCTGAACTCACATCTGGGCTACATATCACTTGAAAGCCAAAACTCAAGAGACAAAAGCTCCCGTCAGAGAAAGTTAGCGCGATTGGTAAGTGGGCGATCCAGGAGGAGGCAATGACATGTGTTCAAAGACCCCCTCTTGGAGTTGTGTCCCTAGATCAGTGGTTTTTAAGGGAAGTTAGGGGAAGCACAAATGATGATCAAAGCATTCTTTGCAACAGCAGCTACGTGTGCAGCCCCAGGCAGGCAGTTCATCACTGCTGTCTCAGTGAGCGCATCGTGACCTTTTGCAGGTGCAGCCAGACTCTTCTTATCTGGTGGTCGAAGACTGCCTGCCTGCTCCCGGGATTGTTAGTGCATTTCTCTCCATCTATGCCCAAGGTCCTGTTTTCTTGAGGCTGTTTTTAGTGAATACGTCTACCAGTTTCAGCAAAGCCATAATTACACTCAAGCAGGAAAAATTCTTCTTTAACATGGAATCGGTGCTGATACAGGCCCACTGCCTGAATGAGGAAAGCTGGGCCTCAAGGGACAAAGTGCCATGTTCCAGGTCCCACTGGGACCAAGGAGCTGCAGACACAGTGACACTCATGCCACGAGGACCTGCCACGTGGGGATGTGGCCACATACATCACAGGAGGCTAAAGGCAGTGAGCAATTCAAGCCCCAGAAAGAAAGCTGGCACATGCCAGCAACGCAGAGACTTGTAGCAGCTCAGGCACAGGTTAGGAAACTCCAGATGGACTTGCAGGTGCTGGTTGGAGGAGGGAGTTAGAATTCACCCTGCGTGAACGTCCCCCATTGCCAGAGAGGAAGCTGGTGGAAGGAGCTGCAGGGACAGTGATGAGCTGCACTGTCACATTCAACCTGCTCTGGGAAAAGGGAGAGACAGCAATGATTGTTCCGACAGGCCGCCCAACTGCTCTGCCTGTCTCCCACCAGTTCTCCCACTGCAGTCAGAGCAATCTTTCAAAAAATCAGCCTTCAGAAGGAAGGAGATTCTGATGCATGCTACAACATGGAAGAACCTTGAGGACATGATGCCAAGTGAAGTAAACCAGTCACAAAAGGACGAATACTGTGTGATTCCACTTACATGAGATGCCTAGAGCATTCTAACTTAGAGCATTCTATAGAAAGTAGAACGGTAGAACGGTACAAACGGTAGTTGCCAGAGGCTGGGGGTAGGGGTAGCAGGGAGTTGTTTAATAAGTACGGAGTTGCAGTTTTGCAAGAAGAAAATGTTCTGGAGATGGATGGTGCTGACGGTTGTGCAACAGTGTGAATATATTTACGGCTGTACTGCCTGTACAGTGCAGGCAGTGCACTGTACTGAGAAATGGTGAAGATGATAAAGCTTGTATTCTGCATTCTTTACCACAATACAAACTAATAGTAATCATAATAAAATATCACACGCCTAATCCCTCCAGAGGCTCCTTCTCATGCCTAGGAAATCTAAAACTTCTTGCCATGTGTGTTTGTTTCCAAGAGCTGCTGTCACCAAGTTCCACAAACCGTGTGGCTTAAACAACAGATATGTATTGTCTCATGGTTCTGGAGGCTGGAAGTCCGAGATCAAGGGGATGGCAGGGCCGGTTCCTTCTGAGGCTGAGAGAGGGGATCTGCTCCACGCCTCCCGCCTGGCTTCTGGTGGTTTGCTGACAAGCTTTGGCATTCCTCAGCTTCTAGAGGCATCACCCCGATCTCCACCCTCATCTTCACGTGGTATTCTCCCTATCTCCAAATTTCCCCTTTTTCTGAGGACTCGAGTCATAGTGGATGACGGGCCAACCCTAATGGCCTCATTTTTGTTTGTTTGTTTTGTAATAGTCTTCTTTTAATCTTATTATCCCTGTAAAGATCGTATCTCCAAATAAGATCCCATTCTGAGGTATTGAGGGTTAGGACTTTGACATATGGATTTTGGGAAGATACAATTCAACACATAACACCGTGGCTCTGCAAAACGTGAACCCTGACAGCCCGTGGCCTCATTTCTTAGTGTTCTCCCCGCCACTGCAAGACAGCCACACTTACCTCCTTGCTCATCCCCCAGTGCACCAAGCACTGCCGTCTTCCGGCCTTTGGGAATGTAACTCCTGCAGCAACAGGTGTGCCCTTGTCTCACGGAGTCCACAGCAATGTAAGAAACATGTAGAGCATCATCCCAACATGAAAACGCCTCTTCCCTCTCACTTCTGCTCTCAACTGGGCTGTTCCTGGGGAGCTTCATAAAGGGTAGGGATTTATCAAATTCTAATTCCACTAGTTTATTCACTTGTTAAACACTTTCCTCTTTTTCATTCACTGATTCACTCTTCCAACAAATATTTGCTGACTACTTTATTCCACGCAGCCTGCAGGTGCCTGGGACTCACTGGTGATTGACACAAATGTCTCTTCTTCTTCTAGCTTATATCCTAACAAGAGAGACCCAACACAGACAGTGCAAATAAATCGTGAACAAAATGCATGATGCCAAAAGGTGATAAGGGCTTAAATAGAGAAGAGGAGGAGTGACAAATGGGGTCTATGAATATGACGGGCAGGTTCAGTGACAGCATGAAAATGGGTGGTCAGAGAAGGTCTGTGGGAAGGCAAGAGCTGAGCAATAATTGAAGACACGGAGCGAGCCACAGAGCCAGCCACGACGCTGTCTGGAGGACACACATTCCAGGTTGAAGGAATTGTTAGGGCGAAAGCTTTGGTGAGGAACTTTCCCTGGTATGTTTGGAGCTGCAGCCCACGGTGTTAAAGTGGACAAAGGGGAGAGTGGTCAAGGAGCAATTCAAAGGCAACTGGGAGCAAATTCACGTTAGGGCTTTGGTTTCTGCTTGATTTAGGGGACTGACTGCAGAGCTCTGAGCATGTCATGGAATAGACTAAGGGACAAAGGTAGACACAGGAAAACCCACTAGGAGACTGTTACAGAGTGCCAGGGAGAAATGACGTGGGTTAAACCAGATGGGGAGCGGTGGATGTGGTGAGAAGAGAAGTATCTGGAAGGTCCTGCCATCATTGTTTCACAGACCGGATGCTTGTGGGAATATCAGAGGGCACGAGTGTTCACAGCCTGAGCAACTGAAAAGGCAGATTTGCCTTCAGCTGGGACAGGAAAGGCTGTGACCAAGAAAAGTCGGTCTGCTGGGGAAGACCCTTGGTTCTGCTCTGGACTGGACTGAGATTGAGATGTCTAGACGTCAAAGTAGAGGAGTCACAGGAATTTCTTTTTTTTCAACACCATATTGGAGGTCACAGCAAGAATTTCTGAGCTGAGTTGACGGAGACTTGACATAATGGTCAGCAGTAAGAACAACAGCAATGACAGTAATAACAGCAATAACAACAGCCCCAGTCTGCTGTCTGGAGTGGACAGATCACAGAGCTCTCGGGATGACATGTTCCACCATCCCCAGTGTACACAGGAGCGCTCTGAGGCACAGGGAGGGAAGAGCTGGCTGTAGCTCACCCAAAAAGCTAGGGCAGACTTGGGGCTAGCATCCAGTTCTTCTGACCCCATATCCATCTCCTGCTTTTTTCTGACACATAAGATGTTCTTTGATCCAACAGAACAGCCCCCTTTCCCTGAACAGATGCTGTATCTTCCCACTCTGCCAGGAATATCTGCCTCGTATCCCGACTTCCTTCTGACGAAGCCCATTTCAAATGCTGCCTCCTCTTCATGTGGGCATCGTCCACCTCTCTCCTTTCTCCTCTGACTGCTCCAGTCACTCCCTTGCTCAGCCTCCATCTCAGATTCCCTGATGCTCCCCGGAGGCAGGGCATGCATCCGACTCCACACCCAGACCCCAAAGTTCCTCTTCTTGTGAACTCACAGTGGGAGCCACTCGGTGTGATTGAATGGATAAGGGAAGGGGTGAATGCATTCCACACTCAGTAACTGTGTTCGTGACACCCTAGAAGATGCGGGACATGTTTATTCATTTATTCATTTGCAGACATTCTTAGCCATTGGCAGCACTAACTTCTTAAAAATGTGATAAAAGCTGTGAAATCTTTTGCCAGAAAACTACACATATATACACACAATTTGCAGACAGATTCAAGGGGGTTATGAATTTCAACCACCTGCATTCCTTAGACTTCAGATTAAGCATCTCTATCGTTGCATGCCCCAGAGCTGGGGACCCAGGCCGGGCTAAGGTATAGCCCCGTCTACCCTCTGGGACACCCACTGAGTTGGAGTTCAGTCTGTCTTAGATAAAAATATTCGCAATCTTCCCACATTTTCTTCCCACATTTTCTCCCACAGGGCATGTGGAGAGGAGTCTGGCTCAATTGATCTCTGGGTAGTGAAGATGAATCTGTTGTCATGAACAATGGTTTCTGTCTCGTTTGGAGTTCAGGGATTCGTGGACCTTCAGAGGCAGGTGTGTTTAGGAGCTGTTGGAATTTTAGCATGATGCCTAGACTGTGGTTGTGGCTGGTGCCTGCCCTTCCATCATGGATTGACTGCATTTCAGAAGTGTGTGGACTGGTAAATGACAAAAAAGTAAAAATCCTGTTATTGATAAATTAGAATGGGTTTTCCACTGGTTCATATAGTAACCTGTTGCTATGGCAAAAGAAAAATTAGTCCTTTCATAGGAGAAAGGAAATGTGTCATTCTCAGAGCTAAGCAGAAATTCATTCTTCTCAGAAAAGCAGAGGGAAATTTCTCACTGTCTCTTGGCGCTTAGGTAAGGAAGGCCTGCGAAGGGCAGGGTCTCCGAGAACAAAATGAGAGAGTGGAGCGCCCTAGATGGAATGGGGGAATTGACGCTGTTGATCACAAAAATACCTTTTCCCTGGAAGCATTTGTTATCTAGTGTCAGCTACAGGCTGAGAATCTAAGCCTGGCCTGGGAAGAAGGCCACTGTAAGGAGACAGACAAGCTGGCCCAGCTTTGGATGTTGCAACGTGATCCCCCTGTAGGGAGATTTGCAGAATTCCGAAGCTGCATGAGTGGAAAGACAAAGAGCTAAGCCACAATTCTCTCTGAGGCCAAGCAAAAATTCACATATTCCCTAAGCCCCAGAAGACAAAAATACACTGGGCTCAGGAGGGCCAAATCTGAAGAACAGGATGAAGCAGACACTGACTGAATCTTGCCAGAACTGCAACAAAGATTTGACTCAGCCCAGTCTGTTGTTTAACTCAGATGATCAGATCTCACCCAGTCTACCTTCTGGAAGAAAGACAGACTCTTTCTGGTAGAAGATGAAGACATCTGGGGTTGTTACACTTTTTCATGCACAATGCCCAGTGCACTAGTGAATATTATGGGAATGCAAAGAGACAGAACCTGTGAATAAAGACTAGAAGAATAAAAGCAGACTTAGGAGCAGACACACAGGTCATAGAGAGACTTTAAAATAATCATAGGTTTAGAAGAATAGAAGAAAAGAATGACAAAATAGATGGAAAGGCAGTAAATTTCAACAGAGAATTAGAATTTATATATGACTCATATATACATATACGAGGCAAATGGACATTTTTAAAGCTAAAAACACAATATGTATAATTAAGAACTTAATGGAACTAGAACAGGGTATGGCAGAGATTGAAAACAGAAGAATATGGGACAACAAACAAGAAAATAAAATGATAGAAAGTGTCCAAACTGATACACGAAAAGAAAAAAATTAAAATGAAGAGGAGAGTGTGAGATCAATGTGGGACGCAATCAAAAGGTTCAATATAAATGTTATTAGAACTCCAGAAAACAAGGAGAACGGGGGGAAGGTGGCAGCAATAACTACAGTAATAAGAAGGGAAATACCGGCCGGGCGCGGTGGCTCAAGCCTGTAATCCCAGAACTTTGGGAGGCCGAGACGGGCGGATCACGAGGTCAGGAGATCGAGACCATCCTGGCTAACACGGTGAAACCCCGTCTCTACTAAAAAATACAAAAAACTAGCCGGGCGAGGTGGTGGGCGCCTGTAGTCCCAGCTACTCGGGAGGCTGAGGCAGGAGAATGGCGGGAACCCGGGAGGCGGAGCTTGCAGTGAGCTGAGATCCAGCCACTGCACTCCAGCCTGGGCGACAGAGCGAGACTCTGTCTCAAAAAAAAAAAAAAAAAAGAAGGGAAATACCCAGTGCCCACACACTCTAGCCTTCCTATCTCATGGAAAGGGAAACAAAACAGAGAAGTGTGGTGAAGATCACAATCCACAGGCCACAGGCCCATTAGAAGGCTGAGACCTAATCATAAGACTGTAGAAGGCTTCCCTACCCCAGGAGTGTACCATCACATCAGTAGGGCTCAGCAGGGGACAACTGAAAACACTGTGTGTCTCAGACATTATGTAGGAAGAGGTCTCTAGAAAAACCCAAAGACAACAGGGGAGGCAAAACAAGGACACCAGAAGGAATGTTAGCCTTTGATGCCTGCAGCACAGTAAATGCAACCTAGGCCCTAGCCAGATAAACACAAAACCTCACACCAAAGGCCTACTTACCTCAGTTCCTTTAACCCAGGACATAATGTTTGGCTATTAACAAAAAATTACAGAGCATACTAAAAGATGAAAGCACAGTTTTAAGAGATAGAGCAAGCATCAGACCAGACTCAGATATGGCAGAGACATTGGAGTCATTAGATTGTCAGTTTAAAACTATAATTGGCCAGGCGCGGTGGCTCACACCTATAATCCCAGCATTTTGGGAGGCCAAGGTGGGTCGATCACCTGAGGTCAGGAGTTCAAGATCAGCCTGGCCAACATGGTGAAACCCTGTCTCTACTAAAAAATACAAAGAGTTAGCCAGGCGTGGTGGTGGACGCCAGTAATCCCAGTGACTCAGGAGGCTGAGGCAGGAGAATCGCTTGAACCCAGGAAGCAGAGCTTGCAGTGAGCTGAGATTGCACCACTGCACTCCAGCCTGGGCCACAGAGGCAGACTGCATCTCAAAAAAACAAAAAAACTAAAAACAAACCTATAATATGCCAACAGCTCTAGTGGAAAAAGTAGACAAGATGCAAGAGCGCATATGTGTTGGGGTAATCAGACTCAACACCAGGTTGTGGGGGCGACGAAGTCTAGCAGAGTCAAAGGATTGAGAAAAAGACAGTTTGAGAGACAGAAGTCGGACCAGGGGGCCATCGCAAGTGTATGGAGGCTGCGAAGGCCCTCAGCTCTGGGAGCCCACGCTATTTATTGGTAATTCAATAAGGAAATAGATGGTGAGAATGTGGAGGTCGAAAGGGCACGTTGCATTAAGCACATGATTTACAGCTGGGATGGTTGAGCATTTGCTCTGCTACTTGATATCATGGAGAGCAGGGTCTTTTAATTTAAGATACAATCCATCCTGGGAGAGCAAGGAGCAAGGAGCCAGCAAGTCTAGACTCATTCCAGAGCCACGAGCCCTGGACTCTATCCAAGCCACAAGCGATTTTATGCCCTGGGCTTAGATTATGGTGCGGCAGGGCAGCCTTCCACCCTTTAGCACAGAACTTGGTGTTCCAAAGGCCACGAGGGGTTTTAGACCCTGGACCCTGAACCCTGGACATGTTCCAAGACTCTTTTCCATTATGTCAGACATGCAAGCCCTGCCTGAGCTTCTCCCAACACTCAGCTTTTTCCCAAACACATGTAATATAAGCAGAGAGATGGAAACTTCAAGAAAGAATCAAAAGGAAATGCTAGAAATTTAAAAAACTCACTATAATTGAAATGGAGAATGCCTTTGATGGTCTTATCAAAAGATTAGACATGACTGAGAAGAGAATCAGTGCACTTGGAGAAATGCAAAGAGGAAGAAGGAATGGAAAAGATAGTGCCTATCTAAGAACTGTGGGACAATGAGAAAACATGTAAATAATGGACATAGAAGAAGGGGAAGAGAGAAAGGAATTTTAAAGATTCTTTTCTAACCAAAGCACTTATGGCTGTAAATTCCCCTCCAAGCTCTGTCTTAGCTTCATTCTACAAAATGCTTCTAATTTTCTGTGTGATGTTTTCTTTGACTCATGGAATATTTTGAAGTATATTCTTTAATTTTCAAATATTTGGGGTTTTCCTAGATACTACCTTGTTTTTTATTTTAATTGAATACTGTCTAGTCAGAGGCACATTCTGTAGGATTTCAATCTTTTGAAATCTGTTGAGGCTGGGCACCTTGGCTCACACCTGTAATCCCAGCATTTTGGGATGGCAAATCAGGCAGATTGCCTGAGGCCAGGAGTTCGAGACCAGCCTGGCCAACATGGTGAAACTCTTGTCTCTACTAACAATGCAAAAAATTAGCCAGGCGTGATGGTGGGCGCCTGTAATCCCAGCTACTTCGGAGGCTGAGGCAGGAGAATCGCTTGAACCCAGGAGTCAGAGGTTGCAGTGAGCTGAGGTGTCTTCTCCTCTTATAAGGAGTCATATTGAATTAAGAGCCCGCCCTACTCCAGTGTGATCCTGTCTTAATTAATGACACGATTTCCAAGTAAGTTCACATTCTGAGGTACTGGGGTGGCGGGGCAGGGTGTGGGTAGGAACACACTTCAACTTGTAACACTTGCTAAACTCATTTATAGTTCTGCTTTTGGGTGGATTCCTTAGGATTTCTGTATACATGATCATGTTGTCTGTAAATAAAGGTAGTTTTACTTCTTCCTTTTCTTTGTAAATCTTTTTATTTTTATTTTGTTCTCACTTGATTCCACTGGCTAGAAGCTTTAGTACAATGTTGCATAAAAATAGTAAGAACAGATACTTTTCCTTAAGAGGAAAGAATTGTCTTTCATCATTCAGTATGATATTAGCTGTCGGGTTTTGGGTATATGTCCCCTTTTAAGTTAAAGAAGTTCTCTTCTTTTTTTAATTGATTTTATTTTATTTATTTATTTTTTTGAGACAGAATCTCACTCTGTTGCCCAGGCTGGAGTACAGTGGTATGATCTCAGCTCACTGCAAGCTCCATCTCCTGGGTTCACGCCATTCTCCTGCCTCAGCCTCCCGAGTAGCCGGGACTACAGGTGCCCACTACCACACCCGACTAATTTTTTTTATTTTTAGTAGAGTTGGGGTTTCACCGTGTTAGCCAGGATGGTCTCGATCTCCTGACCTCGTGATCTGCCCACCTTGGCCTCCCAAAGTGCTGGGATTACAGGCGTGAACCACTGTGTCTGGCCAAGAAGTTCTCTTCTATTCCTGATTTGTTTAGAGTTTTTAATTATAAATGGCTGTTGGATTTTGTCCATTATTTTCCCTCTTTTTATTAAGATGATCATGGGTTTATTTTCTTTATTCCATTAATATGATACATTACATTAATTGATGTTTGAGTATTCAGACCACCTTGTATACAAGGGATAGATTTCAGTTGGTCATGGTGAATTTTGTTGAGAATTTTTGTAGATTCATGAGGGATATTAATCTTTAGCATAGTTTTCTTGTGATATCTTTGTCTGGCTTTGTACTAGGGTAATGAGGGTAGTACCGGTCTCATAGAACAAGTTGACACATATTCTGTGCTTTGTTTTCTGGAAAGGTTTGCAAAGGGATTGATTTTTTTTTTTCTTCAAATGTTTGGCAGAATTTGCAAGTGAAGCCATTCAACTTGGATTTTCCTTTGCAGGGAGAAATTTAAAAATACTTATTTTTTTTAAGTAATTGTAGATGCAGAAGAATTTGCAATAATATATAGGTATCTGTGTGTCCTTCATCTGGCTTCCCTCAATGGTGACTTTTTATATTACTGTAGTACAAAAAATAATTTGGGAAATTGATGTTGGTACAATACCGTCAACTATATGACATCTTATCCAGTTTTTTTTGTTTTGTTTTGTTTTGTTTTTGGAGACACAGTCTTGCTCTGTCGCCCAGGCTGGAGTGCAGTGGTGTGATCTCGGCTCACTGCAAGCTCCACCTCCTGGGTTCATGCCATTCTCCTGCATCAGCCTCCTGAGTAGCTGGGATTATAGACATGCGCCACCACACCCAGCTAATTTTTGTATTTCTAGTAGAGACAGGGTTCACCATGTTAGCCAGGCTGGTCTCGATCTTCTGACTTCATGATCCACCCGCCTTGGCCTCCCAAAGTGCTGGGGTTACAGGCATGAGCCACCACACCCGGCCTGGCTGCACCATTTTACATTCCCACAGGGTATATATGAGAGATCCAAATTTTCCACATCCTCGCCAGTATTTTGTGTTTTATTTTTGAATTTTAGTGTATTGTAATAGGTGTGTAGTAATATCTTATTGTTGTTTTAATTTGCATTTCCCAAATGCCCAATGATATTCAACATATTTTAATGTGCTTATTCTCTATCTGTACTTAATTTTTAAATTCTTTTTCTTCTTTGAAAGGCCCCTGTTACAGCAAACTAAATACAGCCTGAGCAGGACTCCATACTTCTATATTTGAGTCCTGGTGGACAAGCTGTAGCCTAGCTTAACAGGTAGACAAGACTGCAAACCTCACTTGGGAGTATGCTCCTGTAACAGTAGCTGGGTCTTGGTCAATCCCAGAGGTCGGTCATACTTCAAACACGCATAGATTGCTAAGTGTGCAAATGAGGCAAACGTCAACCTATAACCAATCCCGTTGTTTCTGTACCTCACTGCCAATTTCTGTACATCACTTCTCTTTTTTTTTTGGTCTATAAATTTGTTCTGACCACGAGGTACCCCTGGAGTCTCTCTGAATCTGCTGTGATTCTGGGGGCTGCCTGATTCACAAATCGTTCATTGCTCAATCAAACTTCTTTAAATTAATTTGGCTGAAGCTTTTCTTTTAACACCCCATACTTACCCACCCCTGGGGCCTTCCCTCACTTGGCCTGAACTAGCATGACTTTGTGTGTACCCATCTTTCCAGACCCCCGGGGTAAGTTGGATCTGAAACGTCCCTCCTTGGCTGTCTCATCCACTGGCCATCCCTGTTGAATTCCTGGTTGGCCTGCCATTTTGATGCTTGTCCCAACCAATATCTTGACCTCAGAATAGCTGCAATATTGGTTTTATGTAGCTGTCTGCCACTAAGATCCCTATGGTTTTTTACAACATCCTTGGGCATTGAATTTTCCATGCTCTGCTACACACAGGCAGGCCTATCTGGACAGACAGGAGAGCTCCTGATCCTGAAGACCTGGCCTGCTCGGCTGGAGACAACGTCCATAGGGGAAGGGGAGTAGTGATTGGAGAACTCCGAGATGCTCTATCTTCTGACCAAGCTTCAGTGGATTTTCTTGAGTAAATGATTCTCAATTTGTTGTTTGCCTTTGGTACGTTTTCAGCATTTAAATAGCTGTTTTTGTCAATTTTATCTAGTTATATTGTTGCTTTTTGTGGAGATGATTGGCAGAGCTCCTCACTCAGCCATTTCACAAGTTCCTCTTGATCTTCTCCATTTTCATCATGTGTTTTGAAGCTCTGTTATTAGATGGATACATATTTATGACTGATACGTCTTCCTAGTCAATTGATCCTTTTATAATTATAAAATATTCGTCTTTAACAATAAATTTTGTCTTAAAGTCGCTTTTTTTTTTTTTGAGACAGGGTCTCGCTCTGTCTCACCCAGGCTGGAGTGCAGTGCTGTGATCTCTGCTCACTACAACCTCTGCCTCCTGGGTTCAAGCAATTCTCCTGCCTCAGCTTCCTGAGTAGCTGTGATTATAGACAGGCATCAGCACACCTGGCTAATTTTTGTATTTTTAGTAGAGACGGGGTTTTGCCATATTGGCCAGGCCGGTCTCGAACTCCTGACCTCAGGTGATCCACCTACCTCAGCCTCCCAAAGTGTTGGGATGAAAGGCATGAGCCACTGTGCCCAGCCCTTAATGTCACTTTTATTTGATATTAGTATTAGGTATATTATGCTTATGTTTTGTTTTTTGAGACTAAGTCTTACTCTGGCAGCTGGAGTGCAGTGGCACCATCTCAGCTCACTGCAGCTTCAACCTCCCATGCTCAAGTAATCCTCCCACTTCAGCCTCCCGAGTAGCTGGGATTATAGGCACCACCACCATGCCCAGCTAATTTTGATATATTTTGTAGAGACAGGGTTTCCCCACGTTTCCAGGCTGAAGTGCCATGGCTATTTACAGGTGTGGTTACTGCACACTACAACCTCAAACTCCTCAGCTCAAGCAATCTCCCCACCTCAGTATCCTGAGTAGCTACGACCACAGGCATGCGCCACCATGCCCAGCCAATGTTTTAAAATTTTTTGAAGAGATGGGGTCTTACTTTGTTGCCCAGGTGGGTCTTAAACTCTTGGGCTCAAGCAATCCTCCCATTTCAACTTCCTAAAGTGCTGAGGCTATAGGCTGAGTCACCACACCTGCCTATATGCTATGTTTATATGGTTTATAGATTCCTTCCATTTACTTTCAAATATCTACACTTACATTGAAAGTAGATTTCTTACAGACAGCCAATGGTTGAGTCTTTCCTTTTTCACTCATTACTGCAATCTGTGCCTATTGATTAGAATGTTTAGTATAATTGTTGACATTATGCCACCTTCCCATCATAGGTAGAGACCCTACAGCACTATAGATCCATTTACCACCATCCTTTATAACATAGCTATTATAAGTACCACAGTCGGCCGGGTGCAGTGGCTCATGCTTGTCATCCCAGCACTTTGGGAGACTGAGGTGGGTGGGTCACCTGAGGTCAAGAGTTTGAGACCACCAGTCTGGCCAACATGGTGAAACCCTGTCTCTACTAAAACTATAAAAAATTGGCCGGGCATGGTGGTGCATGCCTGTGGTCCCAGCTAAACAGGAGGCTGAGTCAGGAGAATTGCTTGAATTGGGGAGGCAGCGGTTGCAGTGAGCCGAGATCACACCACTACTCCAGCCTGGGAGACATAGCAAGACTCCATCTCAAAAAAAAAAAAGGTTCAAGATGGCTGAATAAGAACAGCTCCAGGCTACAGCTCCCAGCGTGAGTGACACAGAAGACAGGTGATTTCTGCATTTCCAGCTGAGGTACTGGGTTCATCTCACTGGGGCATGTCGGACAGTCAGTGCAGGACAGTGGGTGCAGACCACCGAGCATGAGCCAAAGCAGGGCGAGGCATCACCTCACTGGGGAAGCACAAGGGGGAAGGGAATTCCCTTTCCTAGCCAAGGGAAACCATGACACACAGCACCTGGAAAATCGGGTCACTCCCACCCTAATACTGAGCTTTTCCAAGGGTCTTAGCAAACAGCACACCAGGAGATTATATCCTGTGCCTGGTTCGGAGGGTCCCATGCCCACGGGGCCTCCCTCATTGCTAGCACAGCAGTCTGAGATCTAACTGCAAGGTGGCAGAGAGGCTGGGAGAGGGGTGCCCACCATTGCTGAGGCTTGAGTAGGTAAACAAAGCAGCCAGGAAGCTCAAACTGGGTGAAACAAACCGCAGCTCCTGCCTACCTCTGTGGACTCCACCTCTGGGGACAGGGAATAGCAAAACAAAAGGCAGCAGAAACCTCTGCAGATTTAAGTGTCCCTGTCTGACAGCTTTGAAGAGAGTAGTGGTTCTCCCAGCATGGAGTTTGAGATCTGAGAACAGATAGACTGCCTCCTCAAGTGGATCCCTGACCTCCAAGTAGCCTAACCAGGAGGCACCCCCTTGTAGGGGCAGACTGACACTTCACATGACCAGGTACCCCTCTGAGATGAAGCTTCCAGAGGAATAATCAGGCAGCAACATTTGCTGTTCAGCAATATTCACTCTTCTGCAGCCTCTGCTGCTGATACCCAAGCAAATAGGTCTGGAGCGGACCTCGAGCAAACTCCAACAGACCTGTAGCTGAGGGTCCTGACTGTTAGAAGGAAAACTAACAAATAGAAAGGACATCCACACCAAAACCCTATCTATATGTCACCATCATCAAAGACCAAAGGTAGATAAAACCACAAAGACAGGGAAAAAACAGAGGAGAAAAGCTGAAAATTCTAAAAATCAGAGTGTCTCTCCTCCTCCAAAGGAACGCAGCTCTTTGCCAGCAACAGAACAAAGCTGGATGAAGAATGACTTTGACGAGTTGAGAGAAGAAGGCTTCAGACGATCAAACTTCTCCGAGCTAAAGAAGGAAGTTCGAACCCATAGCAAAGAAGCTAAAAACCTTGAAAAAAGATTAGACAAATGGCTAACTAGAATAACCAACGTAGAGAAGTCCTTAAATGACCTGATAGAGATGAAAACCATGACATGAGAACTATGTGACAAATGCACAAGCTTCAGTAACCAACTCAATCAACTGGAAGAAAGGGTATCAGTGTTGAAGATCAAATGAATGAAATGAAGTGAGAAGAGAAGTTTAGAGAAAAAAGAGTAAAAAGAAATGAAGAAAGCCTCCAAGAAATATGGGACTACATGAAAAGACCAAATCTATGTCTGATTGGTGTACTTGAAAGTGACGGGGAGAATGGAACCAAGTTGGAAAACACTCTACAAGATAACATCCAGAACTTCCCCAACCTAGCAAGGGAGGCCAACATTCAAATTCAGGAAATACAGAGAATGCCACAAAGATACTCCTCAAGAAGAGCAACTCCAAGACACATAATTGTCAGATTCACCAAAGTTGAAATGAAGGAAAAAATGTTAAGGGCAGCCAGAGAGAAAGGTCGGGTTACCCACAAAGGGAAGCCCATCAGACTAACAGCGGATCTCTCGGCAGAAACTCCACAAGCCAGAAGAGAGTGGGGGCCAATATTCAACATTCTTAAAGAAAAGAATTTTCAACCCAGAATTTCATATCCAGCCAAACTAAGTTTCATAAGTGAAGGAGAAATAAAATCCTTTACAGACAAGCAAATACTGAGAGATTTTGTCACCACCAGGCCTGCCCTACAAGAGCTCCTGAAGGAAGCACTAAACATGGAAAGGAACAACCAGTACCAGCCACTGCAAAAACATGCCAAAATGTAAAGACCATTGATGCTAGGAAGAAACTGCATCAACTAACAAGCAAAATAACCAGCTAACATCATAATGACAGGATCAAATTCACACATAACAATATTAACCTTAAATGTAAATGGGCTAAATGCTCCAATTAAAAGACACAGACTGGCAAATTGGATAAAGAGTCAAGACCCATCAATGTGCTGTATTCAGGAGACCCATCTCACGTGCAGTGACACACATAGGCTCAAAATAAAGGGATGGAGGAAGATCTACCAAGCAAATGGAAAACAAAAAAAGGCAGGAGTTGCAATCCTAGTCTCTGATAAAACAGACTTTAAAGCAACAAAGATCAAAAGAGACAAAGAAAGTCATTACATAATGGTAAAGGGATTAATTCAACAAGAAGAGCTAACTATCCTAAATATACATGCACCCAATATAGGAGCACCCAGATTCATAAAACAAGTCCTTAGAGACTTACAAAGAGACTTAGACTCCCACACAATAATAATGGGAGACTTTAACACCTCACTGTCAACATTAGACAGATCAATGAGACAGAAAATTAACAAGGATATTCAGGAATTGAACTCAGCTTTGCACCAAGTGGACCTAATAGACATCTACAGAACTCTCCAACCCAAATCAACAGAATATACATTCTTCTCAGTACCACATCACACTTATTCCAAAATTGACCACATAGTTGGAAGTAAAGCACTCCTCAGCAAATGTAAAAGAACAGAAATTATAACAAACTGTCTCTCAGACCACAGTGCAATCAAACTGGAACTCAGGATTAAGAAACTCAATCAAAACCACTCAACTACATGGAAACTGAACAACCTGCTCCTGAATGACTACTGGCTACATAACGAAATGAAGGCAGAAAAAAAGATGTTCTTTGAAACCAATGAAAACAAAGATACAACATACCAGAATCTCTGGGACACATTTAAAGCAGCGTGTAGAGGAAATTTATAGCACTAAATCCCCACAAGAGAAAGCAGGAAAGATCTAAAATTGACACCCTAATATCACAATTAAAATAACCAGAGAAGCAAGAACAAAGACATTCAAAAGCTAGCAGAAGGTAAGAAATAACTAAGATCAGAGCAGAGCAGAACTGAAGGAGATAGAGACACAAAAAACCCTTCAAAAAATCAGTTAATTCAGGAGTTGGTTTTTTGAAAAGATCAACAAAATTGATAGACTGCTAGCCAAACTAATAAAGAAGAAAAGAGAGAAGAATCAAATAGACGCAATAAAAAATGATAAACAGGATATCACCACTGACCCCACAGAAATACAACCTACCATCAGAGAATACTATAAACACTTCTATGCAAATAAACTAGAAAATCTAGAAGAAATGGGTAAATTCCTGGACCACATATACCCTCCCAAGACTAAACCAGGAAGAAGTTGAATCCCTGAATAGACCAATAACAGGCTATGAAATTGAGGCAATAATTAATAGCTTACCAACCAAAAAAAGTCCAGGACCAGACGGATTCACAGCCGAATTCTACCAGAGGTACAAGGAGGAGCTGGTACCATTCAAAATTATTCCAATCAATAGAAAAAGAGGGAATCCTCTCTAACTCATTTTATGAGGCCAACATCATCCTGATACCAAAGCCTGGCAGAAACACACACACACAAAAAAAGAGATTTTTAGACCAATATGCCTGATGAACATCAGTGCAAAAATCCTCAATAAAATACTGGCAAACCGAATCCAGCAGCACATAAAAAAGCTTATCCACCATGATCAAGTGGGCTTCATCCCTGGGATGCAAGGCTGGTTCAACATATGCAAATCAATAAACATAATCCAGCATATAAACAGAACCAGACAAAAACCACATGATTATCTCAATAGATGCAGAAAAGGCCTTTGACAGAATTCAGCAGCCCTTCATGCTAAAAACTCTCAATAAATTCAGTATTGATGGAACGTATCTCAAAATAATAAGAGCTATTTATGACAAACCCACAGCCAATATCATACTGAATGGGCCAAAACTGGAAGCATTCCCTTCGAAAACTGGCACAAGACAGGGATGCCCTCTCTTACCACTCCTATTCAACATGGTGTTGGAAGTTCTGGCCAGGGCAATCAGGCAGGAGAAGGAAATAAAGGGTATTCAATTAGGAAAAGAGGAAGTCAAATTGTCCCTGTTTGCAGATGACATGATTTTATATTTAGAAAACCCCATTGTCTCAACCCAAATTATCTCCTTAAGCTGATAAGCAACTTCAGCAAAGTCTCAGGATACAAAATCAATGTGCAAAAATCACAAGCATCCTTATACACCAATAACAAACAAACAGAGAGCCAAATCATGAGTGAGCTCCCATTCCCAATTTCTTTGAATAGAATAAAATACCTAGGAATCCAACTTACAAGGGATGTGAAGGACCTCTTCAAGAAGAACTACAAACCACTGCTCAGTGAAATAAAAGAGGACACAAACAAATGGAAGAACATACCATGCTCATGGATAGGAAGAATCAATATCATGAAAATGGCCATACTGCCCAAGGTAATTTATAGATTCAATGCCATCCCAATTAAGCTACCAATGACTTTCTTCACAGAATTGAAAAAAACTACTTTAAAGTCCACATGGAACCAAAAAAGAGTCCGCATTGCCAAGACAATCCTCAGCCAAAAGAACAAAGCTGGAGGTATCATGCTACCTGACTTCAAACTATACTACAAGGCTACAGTAACCAAAATAGCATGGTACTTGTACCAAAATAGCGATATAGAACAATGGAACAGAACAGAGCCCTCAGAAATAATACCACACATCTACAACCATCTGATCTTTGACAAACCTGACAAAAACAAGAAATGGGGCAAGGATTCCCTATTTAATAAATGGTGCTGGAAAAACTGGATAGCCATACATGGAAAGCTGAAACTGGATCCCTTCCTTACACCTTATATGAAAATTAATTCAAGATGGATTAGAGACTTAAACGTTAGACCTAAAACCATAAAAACTCCAGAAGAAAACCTAGGCAATACCATTCAGGACATAGCCATGGGCAAGGACTTCATGTCTAAAATACCAAAAGCAATGGCAACAAAAGCCAAAATTGACAAATGGGATCTAATTAAACTAAAGAGCTTCTGCACAGCAAAAGAAACTACCATCAGAGTGAACAGGCAACCTGCAGAATGGGGGAAGATTTTTTGCAATCTACCTATCTGACAAAGGGCTAATATCCAGAACCTACAAAGAACTCAGACAAATTTACAATAAAAAAACAATCAACCCCATCAAAAAGTGGGCAAAGGATATGAACAGACACTTCTCAAAAGAAGACATTTATGCAGCCAACAGACACATGAAAAAATGCTCATCATCAGAGAAATGCAAATCAAAACCACAATGAGATAACATCTCACACCAGTTAGAATGGCAATCATTAAAAAATCAGGAAACAACAGGTGCTGGAGAGGATGTGGAGAAACAGGAACACTTTTACACTGTTGGTGGGACTGTAAACTAGTTCAACCATTGTGGAAGACAGTGTGGCAATTCCTCAAGGATCTAGAATTAGAAATACCATTTGACCCAGCCATCCCATTACTGGGTATATACCCAAAGGATTATAAATCATGCTGCTATGAAGCACATGTATGTTTATTGCAGTACTATTTACAATAGCAAAGACTTGGAACCAACCCAAATGTCCATCAATGACAGACCAGATTAAGAAAATGTGGCACATATACACCATGGAATACTATGCAGCCACAGAAAAGGATGAGTTCGTGTCCTTTGTAGGGACATGGATGCAGCTGGAAACCATCATTCTCAGCAAACTATCGCAAGAACAGAAAACCAACACCGCATGTTCTCACTCATAGGTGGGAACTGAACAATGAGATCACTTGGACATAGGAAGGGGAACATCACACACCAGGGCCTGTTGTGGGGTGAGGGGAGGGGGGAGGGATAGCCTTAGGAGATATACCTGGTGTAAATGACGAGTTAATGGGTGCAGCACACCAACATATCACATGTATACATATGTAACAAACCTGCATGTTGTGCACGTGTACTATAGAACTTAAAGTATTTTAAAAAAAATACCACAGTTACATGTATAACCCACAGTACAATGTCATACTTTTTTATTTACATAAATTTTGGATAAACTAAGAGAATAAATAGTTATAAAATATCTACTCATAGGTTTACCATTTTGTTGCACTTTGTTGCATCTAGTTTCATTTTCCTTCTCCTTAAAATATCTCCTTTAGCATTTATTTATTTATTTATTTATTTATTTATTTATTTATTTATTGGGATGGAGTCTTGCTCTGTCGCCCAGGCTGGAGTGCAGTGGTGAGATCTCAGCTCACTGGAAGCTCCACCTCCCGGGTTCACACCATTCTCTTGCCTCAGTCTCCCGAGTAGCTGGGACTATAGGCGCCCGCCACCACGCCCAGCTAATTTTTTGTGTTTTTAGTAGAGATGGGGTTTTACCATGTTAGCCAGGATGGTCTCAATCTCCTGACCTCGTGATCTGCCTGCCTCGGCCTCAAAAAGTGCTGGGGTGTGAGCACCAGGTGTGAGCTACTGTGCCCGGCCTCCTTTAGCATTTATTACAATGCAGCTCTACTGGCAAGAAATTCTCTTGGTTTTCTGTTACCTGAAAGTATTTTTATTTTCTCTTCAGTTTGGAAGAATAACTGTACTAGATATAAAATGCTGACTGACAGTTTTGCTCTCTTAAAGAGGTCTACCCAACTCTTCTGCCCTCCCATCAAGAACTGTCAGTGGTAATTTTCCTTTATTGTTTCCTTGTATGACATGTGCCATTTCCCTCTGGCTGATTTCAACATTTTGTCTTTATATTTGGTTTGTAGTAGGTTGACTATTATGTGCCTAAGTGAGGTTTCCTTTAATCCTGTAATGTGATTCTCTAAATTTATGGCTTTCATTCATTGGAAAATCTAGGGACATTGTTTCATTTCTTTTCTAAAAAATTGTAGCAAGAAGGCCAGGCGCGCGGCTTATGCCTGTAATGCCAGCACTTAGGGAAGCTGAGGCAGGTGGATCGCCTGAGCTCAGAAGTTCAAGACCAGCCTGAGCGATATGATGAAACTCTGTCTCTATCAAAAATATCCCCCACCCCTGCCAAAAAAAAGAAGAAAGAAAAAATTAGTCAGTCCCAGTGGCACGCACCTTTGGTCCCAGTTACTCTGAAGGGCTGAGGTGGGAGGATCACCTGAGCCTGAGACAGAACAAGACTACGTCTCAAAAAAATAAAAAAATAAAAAGGCTGGGTGCCATGGCTCATGCCTGTAAGCCCAGCACTTTGGGAGGCCAAGGCAGGTGGATCACCTGAGGTCAGGAGTTTGAGAACAGCCTGGCCAAAATGGTGAAACCCCGTTTCTACTAAAAATACAAAATTTAGCTGGGCGTGGTGGCAGACACCTGTAATCCCATCTATGTGGGAGGTTGAGGCAGGAGAATCGCTTGAACCCAGGAGGTGGAGGCTTCGGTGAGCCGAGATCGTACCATTTGCACCCCAGCCTGGGCAACAAGAGCCAAACTCTGTCTCTTCAAAAAAAAAAAAAAAAAAAGAAAAGAAAAAGTAGTAAGAACATTTAACATGTTTTTGACAAATATTTCTGAGTGCAACACAGTATCGTTAATACAGGCACGATGCCGCATGGCGGCTGTCTAGAGCATCTTCATCTGTCATAACTGAAACTGAATACCTGCTGAGCAGTAACACCTCTGTTTACTCCACCTCCCAGCCCCTGACAACCCTCAGTTTCTATGAGTTTAACTTTTTTTTTCCCCCAAGACAGAGTCCTGTCTGTCACCCAGGCTGGAGTGCAGTGGCTTGATCTCGGTCCACTGCAACCTCTATCTCCTGGGTTCAAGCGATTCTCCTGCCTCAGCCTCCTGAGTAGCTGGGACTACATGCACCTGCCATTACACCCAGCCAATTTTTGTATTTTTAGTAGAGACGGGGTTTTACCATGTTGGTCAGGTTGTTCTTGAACTCCTGACCTCATATGATCCACTTGCCTCGGTCTCCCAGAGTGCTGCAATTACAGGCACGAGCCATTGCGCCCAGTCTAATTTTTGTATTTTTAGTAGAGATGAGGTTTCACCGTGTTGGCCAGGCTGGTCCCAAACACCTGACCTTGTGATCTGCTTGCCTTAGCCTTCCAAAGTGCTGGGATTACAGGCGTGAGCCACCACACCTGGCTGAGTTTAACTATTTTAGATAAATCACACAGTATTTGTCCTCTTTGACGGACTTATTTCACTAGAAAACAGTATGAGTTTACTAAGAAAATTAAAAATAGAACTACCATATGATCCAACAATTCTACTTCTGGGTACATGCAAAAGGATCGAAATCAGAATCTTGAAGAGATATCTGCACTCTCAGGTTTATTGCAGCATTACTCATGACAGCCAAGATACAGAACAACCTAGGTATCCCAGATCCACAGATAAAGAAAATGTAGTGTTTACATAAAATGGAATAGTATTCAGCCTCTAAAAAATACAAGACTTAGAGGTTACAAGTGCAGCTGGGTGCAGCAACTCACACCTGTAATCCCAGCACATTGGGAGGCTGAGATGGGTGGATCACGAGGTCAGGAGTTCCAGACCAGCCTGGCCTAGATGGTGAAACCCCGTCTCTACTAAAAATGCAAAAATTAGCTGGGCATGGTGGCGGGCTTGTGTAATTCCAACTACTCAGGTGGCTGAGGCCAAGAATTGCTTGAACTCGGGAAGTGGAGGTTGTAGTGAGCCAAGATCACGCCACTGCACTGTAGCCTGGGTGACAGGGCGAGATTCTCTCTCTCTCTCTCTCAAAAAAAAGAGTGCATTATTTCTTAAAATATTTTTTTCTGTTTCATTGTTTTTTTCTTCTCTCCTGCTAACCCACCAGTTACACAGATTTTTAAACTTGTTCCACAGAGCCCTTTTTTTCTTTCCCACTATTCTTCAGACAAGCATTTCCTCGGATCTGTCTGCAAATTTACTGACTCTTTCTTCTGTCATCTCCAATCTGTAGTGAAGGCCATCCAGTGAAGTTTTTCTTTTCGATAGTGCTTTTTTTTTTTGAGATGGAGTCTCACTCTGTCGCCCAGGCTGGAGTGCAGTGGCTCAATCAATCTCGGCTCACTGCAACCTCCATCTCCCAGGATCAAGCAATTCTCCCCTCAGCCTCCCAAGTAGCTAGGATTACAGGCAAGTGCACCATGCCCAGCTAATTTTTGCATTTTTAGTAGAGAGTGGTTTCACCATGTTAGCCAGGCTGATCTTGAACTCCTTACCTCAGGTGATCCACCCACCTTTGCCTCCCAAAGTGCTGGGATTACAGGCATGAGCCACCAAGCCCGGCCAGATAGTATATTTTTAAAGTCAAACATTTTTTCATTTTTAAACTGGTTTCTTTTTCTCTGTTGAGATATTCCACTTTTTCATTTGTTTACAAGCATGTTTTTATTTACTTTCTTAATCCTAGTTATCATACCTACTTAAAAATTCTTATCTGCTACTCCATCATCTGGATAGTTTTAAAATTTTTGATCTTTTTTTCTTTAGAATAGGTCACGTTTTTCTGTTTTATATGTCAATGATTTTTTTTTAAATTTACCCTTGACATTGTGAATAATATATTGTGATTCAGTTAAGGGTAAGGGAGTGGCGGAGTAACACCAGGTTGGATTTCATCGAAGGGAAGGTAGGAGCACATAAATATAAGAAAGATAATCTAGGAAATTCTTTAAAGACTTTTTTTCTTTTTTTCAAAATAGAGTAAATGAAGTGTTAGCTGGAGGGTAAAGTCTGGGGAAATTTTTTAAGTTGGAAAAATTAGAACACCTTTATAAGGGGTATGAATCGATAGAGAGGAAAAAGTTGGACAAGGTAGAAGAGAGAAGAAATTCACTAGGTCAGAGTATCTGAGCAGGGTAGAGGGATGGGAACTATTGCACATGTGGCCTTAGATAAGAGAGTGAATGGCAGCTGCGTCCCATCACATTTTCTGTGGTGATAAAAGTATTTTGTGTATGTGCTGCCTGATATGGCAGCCACTAGCCAGCTGTGGCGATTAAGCAGTTGAAATGTGGCCAGTGCAACTTAATACATGCATTTTAAATTGCATGAAATGTAACTAATTTAAATTTGTAGCTAGTGGTTACTGTACAGACGAGCACAGATCTGCGGTAACAGGAAGGATGAGGATGTGGGGACTCCTGTCCATGTAGTAACAGGAGCTGTAGAAATTCTGTTTTGTTCTCTTTTCATTTCTTCCCTTTTTCACTGAAGTAGGAAACACTGTTACCAAGTGAGTCGAGATCCAGGAAAGGAGTGTGGAGGGATTGAAGAGAAAGAAATCATCGCGATCGTCTCTTGGAATAGTAAATGGTTGAAAGATTTCATCCATTTTGCTGACTTTATTAGGTTATGCTTATCATCCCCCCAAATCTCAAAGCTGAGATTCATTGCTCATTTTCCACCTCAGCTCGTATTAATACTTTGAGGTTACAAGACTTCTGAGGGATTACAGACCTCGCTTCTTTCCAATGAATCATTTTGTCCATCTGAAGAACTGTGGTTTAGCCTTTTTTGTGCAAAGATTTTCAGCTTTATCTTATATAGTTGAGAAACATGTTGTACAATGAGAAGCATTTGAATCTTTCACACTTACAAGTCCTAGATTATTTGGGTCTTCTCATTTCTTTTTAATCCTGATTGCTAAATTTTTTTGGATTCATCTTTCCTTCAGAGTTCCTTGTCAAATGCAGAACTAATAAATAAACCACACAAGGCCAGGCTTAGTGGCTCACGCCTATAATCCCAGTGTATCAGGACGAGCCGCAGACAAAACTCCTCAGACACAGGATTAAAGAAGGAAGAGGTCTTTTATTCAGCCAGGAGCATCAGCAGACTCGCGTCTTAAGAGCTGAGTTCCCCGAAAAAGAAATTCCTAGCCCTTTTAAGGGCTTACAACTCTAAGGGGTCCACGTGAAAAGGTCATGATAGATCGAGCAAGCATGGGGAACGTGACTGGGGACTACATCCATCAGCTAACAGAACAAAACGTTTTACAGTGCTTTCTCATACAATGTCTGGAATTTACAGATAACACCAGTAGTTTTGGTCAGGGGTTAATACTATTATTATTATTTTAACCACCAGGGCCCGGTGGTGGCGCCAAGGTCGTCTAACTATTTATCTTACTTCTGTTTCTTTCCAACTTTTTACTTTCACCCTTTTCTCCTGTTTTATAAACTAGGGAAAAGGGGAGGTAGGGGAGAAGCTGGGAAAGACAACGGGAGAAGCGGTGGTCTCATTCCATACCAGCACTTTGGGAGGCTGAGGCGGGCGGATAACCTGAGGTCACGAGATTGAGACCAGCCTGGCCAACATGGTGAAACCCCGTGTCTACTAAAAATACAAAAATTAGCCGGGCGTGGTGACACACACATGTAGCCCCACCTAATTGGGAGGCTGAGGCAGGAGAATCACTTGAACTTGAACCCGGGAGGTGGAGGTTGCAGTGACCCTAGATGGTGCCACTGCACTCCAGCCTGGGCAACTGAGCCAGACTACGTCTCATAAATAAATAAACAAACACACAAACCACACGAGTAATCATGTATTTCTCAGCCTCTTGACTTAAAGCTAACTGTTTAGGTACATGCCTTCTATAATATTGCAGGATACAGTTTTACAAAAAGTTTTCCCACTACATGCCATGGGTTGTCAACTTGATATCATCCAATAAGTTTCTCAGCCACCTGCTGTCTGGATGCAAAGGCAATGCCACATGTTTACATACCACTGCATGCAAGTGCTATCAGTTGCTTTGCTGCAATCACAAAGGGCCCCAAGTCTAAGTAGCTTACGTTAGACAGGTTTTATTTCTCTTACCTGCTACTTGTGAGCTGCGGCTCCGTTCCTGTGTGACACATATGTCTTCTTTACCCCAGTCTGAGGTATTCCAGTACCTAGGCTGAATGAGCAAACTGTCGTTCTCTGGCAGAGAGCAAGCAGCAGCGGCGTTGGTTCTCAAAGCTTCTCTTCGGAAGTAGTGACTATAACATCTGCTTACTAGTCATTGGGTAAACCAAGTCTCGTGGCCAAACCCAGCGCCAATGGGTCAGGGATGCGTACTTCTCCCTCCTTGGGAGTCTGCAAGTCAGTGGTGGAGGGGAGCCAACAGAAGCTCTCCACGCCCTATTAGGATTTTTACGAAGGCTTCATTCTATTGGCAGGATTGACTAAATCATTGATTGTTGGTAATTAACTCTGCTCCCTGGAGATTGGGGGAATGGGTCAAAAAGTTCCACATCTCTAATCACAAGGTTGGTTCCCTTGGCAATCAGCCCCCGTCCTGAGGCTGTCCAGGAGCCCCAAGCCACCAGTCGTGTCATTAGCATACAAAATTGCTTTGGAGATTCCGAGGGCTTTAGAAGTTGTGCGTCAGGAAACTGGGGCAGAGACCACATATATATTTTTTTACTATATGCATGTGGTTGAAAGTTTCTCTTTCCAAGAATACTCAGTCCATTTACATTTAGTTAATTATCTAAATAGGCAAGAGGTAGCCCACCTTAATCCAATCACTCATTGAGCTGAATCCAAATTGGTCTTAATTGTATTTCAAGTTCAGTCCTGTTTCTAGGGTGTAAACCTACAAGGCTCTCTGCTGCGTACCCAAGGTGTCCATCTGCTCCCCGAACTCCAGTTCTTGTCTCCACTGTGCACAGATTTTCTGCCTCTCAGCTCCTGCTTTCCAAGTGGCAAATATTCACAGGGGAGAAGTCGCTCCAGAGGCCGGGGGGCTTCTCAGGGCTTCCCTCCTGTCTGTGATAAAGCCCCTCACGCCTTGGCTGCCTTAGTAGCTCCTTAATTGCTTCAAAAATATATACGTTTTCTGTTTTGACTACATTTCTTTATCAAGCTAATTGGTCTGAAATCAGCTATTTGACAATTTCTAGGATAATTTTTATATTTTTTCTTTTTCTGGCCAGGCGCAGTGGCACACGCCCATAATCCCAGCACTTTGGGAGGCCGAGGCAGGCAGATCATGAGGTCAGGAGATCGAGACCATCCTGGCTAACACGGAGGAACCCCCATCTCTACTGAAAATATAAAAAATTAGCTGGGCGCAGTGGCGGGCGGGCGCCTGTAGTCCAGCTACTCGGGAGGCTGAGGCAGGAGAACGGTGTGAACCCGGGAGGTGGAGCTTGCAGTGAGCTGAGATCATGCCACTGCACTCCAGCCTGGGTGACAGTGCGAGACTCCATCTCAAAAAAAAAAAAAAAAAAAAAAAAAGAGAAAGAAAAGAAATATATGATTATATAAAAACAAAATGAAAAACTAAAGATATCATTTCTAGCAAAAAAATTTTGGGCCTATTTTCAGTTTGATACTATTTTCTGTTTATGTAACTTAAATCACCTCAGTTTTCAGAAAATACACCTAGAAAAAAATGTATTTTCTTCAATTTATTGAGGCGTAATTGACAGAAAATTGTATATATTTAAGATGTACAATTGATGATTTGACATATGTTAACACTTTAAAATGATTACCTTGGCCAGCCCTGGTGGCTCACACCTGTAATCCTGGGACTTTGGGAGGCTACGGCAGGTGGATTACTTGAGGCCAGGGGTTTGAGATCAGCCTGGGTAACATGGCGAAACTCCATCTCTCAAAAAAAAAAAAAAAAAATTATCCAGGTGTGGTGGCACGTGCCTTTAATCCCAGCTATGACTCAGGAGGCTGAGGTGGAGAATTGCTTGAACCTGGGAGGCAGAGGTTGCAGTTAGCCGAGATCGTGGCATTACACTCCAGTGTGCGTGACAAAACCAGACTCTGTCTCTAAATAAATAAATAATAAAATAAAATTATTACCACAATAAAGTAATTAGCATGCTGCATTAGTCTGTTTTGCATTGTTGTAAAAGAATACCTAAGGATGGGTAATTTATACAGAAAAGAGGTTATTTGGCTCACAGTTCTGCAGGCTGTACAAACATGGCATCAGCAACTGCTGGGAGTCTGGGAGGCCTCAGGAAGGCTTTACCTTTGGTGGAAGGCAAAGAGGGAGCAGGCATGTCACATGGCAAGAAAGGAGGCAAAAGAGAGATGCCAGGCTCTTTTAAACAATCAGAGCTCTTGGTAACTAATAGAGTAAGAACTCACTCATTACCTCAAGGACAGCACCGAGCCATTAATGAGGGATCCACCCCCATGACCCAAACACCTCCTACTACCCTTACCTTCCACATTAGGGGTTGCATTTCAACATGAGATTTGGAGGGGCCAACATCCAAACCAGAGCACTTATCCATCACTTCCCATAGTTACCTCCTCCCTTTTTTGGTGAGAACACTTCAGATCTACTCTCTTAGCAAGTTTCAAGTATACAATGTAGTATTATTAACTATGTTCACCATGCTGTACATTAGATCTTTAGAATTCTCTTCATCTTATAACTGAAAGTTTGTACACTTTGATCAAGATCTTTCCATTTCCTCCCCTACCCCCATTCCTGGCAACCACCAGGTTGCTCTACTCTCTGCTTCTGTGAGTTGGAAACGTTTCTTCTTTTTAGATTCCACACGTAAGCGATACCATACAGTGTTTGTGTTTCTCTGTCTGTCACACTTCACTGAGTATAGTGTCCTCTAGGTTCATCTATGTTGTTGATAGGCAGGACTTCCTTTGTTAAGGTGGCTGAAGAATATTCCATTGTGTGTATGTGCTCACGTTTTCTTTATCCATTCACCTGTCCATGGACACTTAGATTGTTTCCATATCTTTGCTACTCTGAATAGTGCTGCAATGAACATGAGACGCAGATATCTCTCCGAGATCCTGAATATACACCCAGAAGTGGGATTGTTGAATTATGTATGTGGTAGTTCTATTTTTCATTTTTTTGAATAAATTCCATACTGTTTTCCAGTGAAATAAGACAAAAAGGTTTTTCCATATCTTAGTATCAGGAACTGTAGCTCAGGTCCAACTCACATTGGACTCAGCGGGTCCCAGAACCCACTCTCTGGTCATTTCCCAGGTCCAGATGTATAGTTGGAATAGACATGTTCAGCCGCTAGCAGAGACCCCACACTGGTTCCCTGGCCTGTAAAGTGAGGGCAGTTGTGATGGGAAAGGACAAATGGAAGGCGTTACAGCCACCTCTACCTAGAAAAATACTAAAACAAACAAAAAACCCACCAAGACTGCCTTTCTGGAGGAATTACAGAGATGACTGCCATCATCAAAGACTTGAAGGATGCAGGGCTGGTGATTCCCACCACATCCTTGTCCAACTCTCCTGGCCTGTGCAGAAGACAGATGAATCCTGGAGAATGATGGTGGATTCCCAGAAGCTTAACCAAGTGGTGACTCTAATTGCAGCTGCTGCACCAGATGTGGTTTCATGGCTTGAGCAAATTAACACATCTCCTGGGACCTGGTGTGTAACTATTGATCCAGCACACAGCTTTTTCTCCATCCCTGTCCAGGAGGCCCACCTGAAGCAGTTTGCCTTCAGCTGGCCAGGCCAGCAATACACCCTCACTGTCCTCCCTCAGGTTAGATCAACTCTCCAGCCCCATGTCACAGTTTAGTTTGCAGGGATCTTCATGGCCTCTTTCTGCCATAAGATATACTGATCCTGGGCCGGGCGTGGTGGCTCACACCTGTAATCCCAGCACTTTGGGAGGCTGAGGTGGGTGGATCACGAGGTCAGGAGATCGAGACCATCTTGGCTAACACAGTGAAACTCCGTCTCTACTAAAACACAAAAAAATTAGCCAGGCTTGGTGGCACACGCCTGTAGTCCCAGCTACTCGGGAGGCTGAGGCAGGAGAATCGCTTGAACCCGGGAGGTGGAGGTTGCAGTGAGCCGGGATAGAGCCACTGCACTCCAGCCTGGGTGACAGAATAAGACTTCATCTCAAAAAGAAAAAAAGAAAAGATATACTGATCCTTTACATTGATGACATTATGTTGACGGGACCTACTGAGTGTGAAGCAGCAACTCCTCTGGGCTTATTGGTGAAACATTTGTTTGTCAGAGGATGGGAAATAAATCCAACTAAAATCTAAAATTCAGGGCCTTCTACCTCAGCGAAATTTCTAGGGGTACAGTAGTGTGGGGCCCGTCGAGATATCTCCTCTAAATGAAGGATAAGTTGTTGCATCTGGCCCCTCCTGCAAACAAGGAAAAGGTACAATGACCAGTGGGTCTATTTGAATTTTGCAGGCAACATATTCCTTATTTGGGTGAGTTACTCCAGTTCATTTACCAAGAGGCCTGAAAATCTGCTAGTTTTGAGTGGTGCCCAGAACAGGGGAAGGCTCTGCAACAGGTCCAGACTGCTGTGCAAGCTGCTCTGCCACTCAGACCCTATGACCCAGGAGATCCAATGGTGCTTGATGTGTCAGTGGCAGACAGAGACGTTGTGTGAAGTCTTTGAGGAGCTCCTACAAGTGAATCACAGCAGAGGCCCTTGCAATTTTGGAGCAAGCCCCTACCACCACCTGCACGGAACCACTGTTCTTTTGAGAGACATCTGCTGGCCTATTACTTCTTAAGCCAACAGGCTAAGAAGGAAGTTACAGTGTTGGCTGGGATGGTTGGATTACTGCTCCACAGTGGAGGTAAGAAAGTGCATGTCTGGAATAGAGACAATCCCTTAGGGAGTCTCTTAGTACTTCCATGCCCCATGATGAAGTCAATGGAAAATCAGAACAACTCAATCCAGGCAAGACTATGAATGGTCCAGACTCTTCAGGAATAAAGGTTTGGGTCACCCTTCCAGGTAAAGAACAACAACCCGCTGAGGTGCCTGCTGAAGGCAAAGGGAACACAGAACAGGTAGTAGAAGGTAGTTATCAGTACCAGCCATGACCACGTGACCCGTTACAGAAACAAGGACTGTGATTGTTATAAGTATTTCCTCCTTATTTTGTCAAGACTGTGTCTGTGTGTATAGATACATATAGTAAGCAAATCTCTTTGTTTCCATTCCTCTCTTATTACTTTATCATGTAACATTAGACTTATTGAATTTATATAACCATTGAAATATTGTTAATTTTACATGATAGTATGAAGTCATGGGATATCAGAGAGGAATAAACTTTATCTTTTCTTCTGCAGAAGGGATGAACGCATTTTTGGTTGTATGCAGGATATTTGCATCATGATAGGCAGAACAATTTTCCCTGTTGTTGTCTTATTTGGAGATTAGGTATGGTTTCAGGAAAAGTGTATTGGTGCCAAGTTGACAAGGGAGAGACTTGCAATGACACTTAATTTTAGCTTGACACCAACTTTAGGCGTCAACTTTACTGGATTAAGGAATGCCTAGTAACCTGGTAGAGCATTATTTTTGGGTGTGTTTATGGGGGTGTTTACAGAGGAGATCAGCATGTGAGTGTGAGTGGACTAGGTGGGAAATATCCAGCCTCAACGTGGGTGGGCATCGTCCAATGCTGGGGGTTTGGAGAGAACAAAAACAGAAAAGGCAAATATGTTTACCTATCAGCTACAGCTGAGACACTCTCATCCTCTCTTATCCCAGGATAACTCCAGGCTCCCTGGCCTTTGGACTCCAGGACTCACCCAAGCAGCCCTCAAGTTTCTCAGGTCTGTGGCCTCTGACCTAAGAGTCCATCATCAGTTTCCCTGGTTCTGAGGCCTTCGGACTTGGACTGAATCACACGACCAGCACCTCACAATCTCCAGCGTGCAGAAGGCTTGCCATGGGACTTAATTTTCATTGCATGAGCCAATCCCCCTAATAAATCCCTCTTATATGTCTCTCTCTCTCTCACTTATTGATTTTGTATCTCTGGGGAAACCTGACTAAGTATATCACTTGTATGTGGAATTTTTAAAGTTGAACTCATAGAAGCAGAAAAAGCATTTTATGGCCTGGCGTGGTGGCTCACGCCTGTAATCCCAGCACTTTGGGAGGCTGAGGCAGGCAGATGACGAGGTCAGGAGATCAAGACCATCCTGGCTAACACAGTGAAACCCCATCTCTACTAAAAATACAAAAAAAAAAAAAAAAGAAAAAAAAATTAGCCGGGCCTCATGGTGGGCGCCTGTAGTCCCAGCTACTTGGGAGGCAGAGGCAGGAGAATGGGGTGAACCTGGGAAGCGGAGGTTGCAGTGAGCTGAGATCGGGCCACTGCACTCCAGCCTGGGCAACAGAGCGAAACTCCATCTCAAAAAAAAAAAAAAAAGAAAAAGCATTTTACAAAATCCAGCATGCATTCATGATTTTAAAAAAACAAACAAAACAAAACAAAACAAAAAAAAACCCTCTCACTAAACTAGGAATAGAGGGGAACTTCCTCAACTTGGTAAATAATATCTACTAAAACTCTACTGCTTACATCATATTTAATAGTGAGAAAGTCAGTTATATCTCACCAAGAACAGGAACAAAGCAAGGCTGTCCTCTCACATCACCGCTTTTCAATATCACAATGGAGTCCTAGCTAATGCAATATGAAGAAAAGGAAATAAAAGGTACACACATGTGAAGGAAGAAGTGAAACTGTCTTTCTTCACAGATGACATGATCATCTACATAGAAAAGGTAGAAACATAAAAGAGTAAATAAAAAATCTCCCAGAATTAATAAGCAATTATAACAAATTTCAGGATATATAAAAGTTAATCATTTTTCTTAGTATCAGCAATGAACAAGTGGAATGTGAAATTAAAAATACAATACATTTTACATCAGCATCCCCCAAAATAAAATTCTTAGGTATAAATCTAACAAACCATGTACCAGATCTATATAAGTAAAGCAATAAACTCTAATGAAAGAAACCAAAGAACTAAATAAATGGAGCGAAATTCCATGTTCGTGGATAGGAAGACTCAATATTATCAAGCTGTCAGTTCTTCTCAACTTAGTCAACATTGAATCAATTAGGATTCAATGTAATCCTAATTGAAATCCCAGCAAGTTATTTTGTGAATAACTTTCAAAATGATTTCAAAATGATTCTAAAATTTATAAGGAAAGGCAAAAGACCCAGAATAGCAACACAACATTGAAAAGAAGAAAAAAAAAGACTGACACTACCTGGCTTTAAGACTCATTATAAAACTACAGTAATCAAGACAGTATCATACTGGCCAAAAAAGAGACAAATATATCAGTGGAATAGAGTTGAGAGCCCAGAAATAGATCCACACAAATATAGTCAAATGTTCTTTGACAAAGGAACAAAGATAATACAATAATACAAAGGAGGAAAGGTAGTCTTCAACAAATGGTGCTGGAAAACTGGCCTGGCCATCCAAATGCAAAAAAAAAAAAAAAAAAAAAAGAAAAAATTTACACAGAGACTTTACACCTTATACCTTTCACAAAAATTAACTCAAAATGGATCCCAGAACTAAATACAAAATATAAAACTATAAAACTCCTAGTGGATGACATAGAAGAAAGTCTAGATATCCTGGCATTTGGCAATGACTTTTTTTTTTTTTAAGCAGAAACAATATTTATTGCCTGATTTAGGGATAACTAATGTAACTATTTTTCTAGATCAGCAGTTTGTAACCTTTTTGGAGTCATGGATCCCTCTGAACATTTGCTGAATGCTACAGATTCCAACTCCAGGCAAAATTCTACAAACTTGTACATGCACTATTTTGCAATCAGTATAACTTATTGCACTAGACTGGAAATGTATTTTCTTCACGTAAAGAGAATAAAAAATGTTTTCCAGAATTCTCATTCCCATTTTCATATATGTATTTGTATATATTATTTTTCATATATATAAATGAGTACTTACTGAAAAAGTCTATAAATTAAAATTAAAATTTAATTCTGAAGGCTTATTTCAGGACAAAAATGGTTGTCGGCCTGTTCAAGAAGGTAGAAATTATAAGATGATCTTGGGTAAAGAAATATGTATGACTTTTACACAAATACTTTTAAACTTTTCATTTTAATTGCTGAACAATTTTTAGACATGTATGTGATATCCATAGCTTCAGGTAAAAATAGGCTTATTTCTCGATACTTAAATTCCCCCAAGTTTCTTCAAGTTGAATTCATATTTCATCATCTTCTTTATCCTGATCATTGAGGTCAGCTTTGTCAGTGTCTGTGCTGATTGGCACTATTTTATCAACGGTCTGAATCTGTGTTTCAAAGTTTTAAGGAAATAATCCAAGCAGAAGTATCCTTCTGCAATGTTTGATTTTTGTCTTTGGATTTCTGCATATAGTTAAATCTCTAAGACTTTATTCTCTCTTCTCTATTTATAGAAGCACTTTTTTTTTTTTTTTTTTTTTTTAAGCCGGAGTCTTGCTCTGTCGCCTAGGCTGGAGTGCAGTGGCCTTTCTATAGCTTTAGATATTTAGTTTAGTTAGCTTGGTTTTCTGTATCCAATTTTATCTTTCAGCATAGCAAAAAAATAGCTTTACCAAAATAATTTTGTTTTGTTTTTACCAGCATCCATAATGATGACTATAGTCTTTTTATTCAGCTTTATTCAAGTATAATTGACAGATAAAAATGGTATGAATTGGCTGGGCACAGTGGCTCACGCCTGTAACCCCAGCACTTTGGGAGACCGAAGCAGGTGGATCACAAGGTCAGGAGATCGAGACCATCCTGGCTAACACAGTGAAACCCCATCTCTACTAAAAATACAAAACATTAGCCAGGCATGGTGATACGTGCCTGTATACCCAGCTACCTGGGAGGCTGAGGCAGGAGAATCGCTTGAACCCGGGAAGCAGAGGTTGTAGTGAGCTGAGATCGCACCACTGCACTTCAGCCTGGGAGACAAAGCGAGACTCTGTCTCAAAAAAGAGTATTGATTTTAAAACTTGATTTTTTAATATATGTATATATTGTGCAATGAGCACCACAGTCAAGTCAGTTAACATATTTATCGCCTCACATAGTTAACCTTTGTGCGTGTGTGTAAGATGAAAACACTTACGATCTACCCTCTAAACATATTTCAGGTATAAAATACTATAGTGTTAACTATGGTCATCCATCTCCAGAACTTATTCATCTTGAGTAACTGAAACTTTATACTCATGACCAGCATCTTCCCATTTCCCCATTTCTCCCTCCCTCCAGCCCTGGCAACCACCATTCTACTGTCTTCTATAAGTTTGACTATTTTAGATTCCACATAAAAGTGAGATCATGCGGTATTTGTCTTCCTGTGGCTAGCTTATTTCACTTGCAAATTTACTTTATGAAGCTAGTATTATCCTGATACCAAAACCAGAAAAAGACAGTATAACAAAACTGTAAAACAGCATCTTTCTTGAATACTGATGCAGAAATCATTAATCAAACATTACTAAATATAAGTCAATAATAGATGGAAAAATTATATGATGAACAATTGATGTACTCCACACTGGTTCAATGTTTGAAAAAATCAATCAAAGAACAAAGTAGGAAGAATTAATTTATAGGATTTAACAACTTATACAGCTATAGTAAGCAAGGGTGTGTGGTATTAGCAGAGTGTAGACCAATGGAACAAGGTACAGAACCCATGACAACCACCACACAAATATGCCCACCTAATTTGTTACAAAAATGCAAAAGCAATTCAATGCAGAAAAGATAGCCTCTTCAGAAAATGGTACTGGAGCAACTGGACATTCACAGGCACGTACACACAAAATGAACCTTAACCTAAACTTTACAAACTTTAATCACGATTTAACTCAAATGTACCAGGGACTTAAATGCAAAATGTAAAACTGTAACACTTTTAGAAAAATATAGGAAAAAGTCTTCAGGATCTAGAACTAACGAAAGGGTTCTTAGATTTGCCACCCAAAACAGTACCCATTAAAATTTTGATAAATTGTACCTAATAAAGTCTTTTCTTTGAAAGCCCATAAGAAGAGCATGAAAAGACAAGCTACAAACAGGGAGAAAATATCTGTGAAACCCATATCCCTTAAAACTAATATCTAGAATATATAAAAAACTCAAATAATAACAATAAAAACAAAAATCCAATTAGAAAATGGTCAAAACCATGAAGAGCCATGTCACTGCAGAGGATACACAGATGGCAAATAAGCATACAATATGTTCCGTATCACCAGCCGCTAGGGAACCGAAAATGGAAGCCGTAATTAGATATCACTGTTTGTGATGCTCTACAGAGGGGCCCTGGGCAGAGGTCAGTGGTATCATTCTGACCTCTGCTCAGGCCCTCTGTGCTGGACACTCTGAGGGCCATTCTATTCGCCTTTTCACTAACAGTGACAAAACAAAATGCTGGTGAGGATGTGGAGAAACTGTTTCACTCATACATTGCTGGTGGGGATGTAGAATGACACAGCCATCTGGTAAACAAACAAACAAACAAAAGCTTAGGCCAGGTGCAGTGGCTCATGCATGTAATCCCAGCACTTTGGGAGGCCGAGGTGGGTGGATCACCTGAGGTCAAGAGTTTGAGACCAGCCTGGCCAATATGCTGAAACCCTCTCTCTACTAAAAATACAAAAATTAGCTAGGTATGGCGGCAAGTGCCTATAATCCCAGCTACTGGCGAGGCTGAGGCAGGAGAGTCGCTTGAACCCCGGAGGCAGAGGTTGCAGTGAGCTAAGATTGCACCACTGCACTCTAGCCTGGGTGACAGAACGAGACTCCATCTCAAAAAAAAAAAAAAAAAAAAAAAAATTAAACATGCAATATTATACACCCGCAAATCATACCCCTGGGTGTTTATCCCAAAAGAAGTCTTGTGTTTACACAAAACCTGTATCTGGGTTTATAGCAGCTTTATTCACAATAGTCCAAACTGGAAACAGCCTGGATGTCATTCAATGGGCAAATGGTGCAATGTATTCTGGTACATCCACACAGTGGAACACTACATGGCAAGAAAAAGGAATGACCAATTGATGCATGCAACAACCTGGAGGAATCTCTAATGAGTAACTGAAAAAAACTATTCCCAAAAGGCTACGTACTGTACAATTCCATTTATCTAACACTGTTGAAATAACAAACTTATGAAAAGGAAGAGTATTTCAGGGGTTGCCAGGAGTTAAGCAGGGGCTGAGGGCAGGAGGGACGTGCATGTCGCTCATAAAA
Organism: Piliocolobus tephrosceles; assembly: GCF_002776525.5. Lineage (NCBI taxonomy): Eukaryota > Metazoa > Chordata > Mammalia > Primates > Cercopithecidae > Piliocolobus > Piliocolobus tephrosceles. The sequence goes on along the minus strand of NC_045437.1, from coordinate 112,156,446 downwards.
GGCAGTGAGAGGGTCTCTTGACTGTACAGATATCAATATCCTGGTTATGATATTGTGCTTTCTGAGCTGTTATGGCTGGGGGAACCTGGACATAGGGCTTAAGGGGTCTCTCTAATCCCTCTCTACTAGTTGTTACAATTGCATGTAAAACTATAATTATCTCAAAGTAATGTTTCCTAAAAAAAATAAGACCTTGGGTCGGGTGCGTAGCTCACGTCTGTAATCCCAGCACTTTGGGAGGCGGAGACGGGCAGATCATCTGACGTCGGGAGTTCCAGACCAGCCTGACCAACATGAAGAAACCCCGTCTCCATGTATTAACAAATACAAAAAATTAGCCAGATGTGGTGGCGGACGCCTGTAATCCCAGCTACTTCACAGGCTGAGGCAGAAGAATCGCTTGAAACCAGGTGGCAGACATTGCGGTGAGCCGAGATTGTGCCACCCTACTCCAGCCTGGGACAAGAGCTAGACTCCCTCTCAAAAAAATATAGTAACAATGTGTCCAGAATTTATTCCTTCTGGTGGGTTCTTAGTCTCGCTGACTTCAAGAATGAAGCCGTGTACCTTTGTGGTGAGTGTCACAGCTCTTAAAGATGGTGTGGCCGGAGTTTGTTCCATCAGATACCTCCAGAGTTTCTTCCTTCCGGTAGGTTCTTGGTCTCACAGACTTCAAGAATGAAGCCACGGACCTTCATGGAGAGTGTTACAGCTCTTAAAGGTGGTGTAGACCCAAATGTGGAGAACAAAGAAAGAACAAAGCTGCCACAACGTGGAAGAGGATGTGATCAGGTTGCCACTGCTGGCTGGGGTGGCCAGCTTTTATTTCCTTATTTGGCCCCGCCCATGTCCTGCTGATTGGTCCATTTTACAGAGTGCTGATTAGTCCATTTTTACAGAATGCTGATTGGTGCATTTACAATCCTCTAGCTAGACACAGAGCACTGATTGGTGCATTTACACTCCTCTCACTAGACAGAAAAGTTCTACAAGTCCCCACCCCACCCAGAAGCCAGCTGGCTTCACTTCTCAATGAGACCACCAAGAAATGTGGGAAAATGAACGTAACACAGAGTGATTATGTCAAGTATGTGTTTTTATCCAAAAACTATCTCCTGAAGTAAGATATCAACTTCAATTTTAATATGAGGATCTGGGGGCTCAGAAACATGAAATAAAAGTTCTGATTGGGCGCAGTGGCTCACACCTGTAATCTCAGCATTTTGGGAGGCCAAGGAGAGTGGATCACCTGAGGTCAGGAGTTCAAGAGCAGCCTGGCCAAGATGGTGAAACTCCGTTTCTACTAAAAATACAAAAATTAGCTGGGCATGGTGGCAGGCGCCTGTAATCCCGGCTACTCGGGAGGCTGAGGCAGCGAATTGCTTGAATCCAGGAGGTGGAGGTTGCAGTGAGCGGAGATTACACCACTGCACTCCAGCCTGGGCAACAAAGTGATACTCCATCTCAAAAAAGAAAGAAAAAAAAAGGGTTTCTATGGTCACACAGCCAGGAAATGAAGGCAGGATTGAGCAGTTACCTCTGGGGTAAAAGTTGTCCCTTACTACAAAGGGGCTTCCATGCAGGAAGCATGATGCAGGAATGAAAGGACGGGTCCCAGGTCACCGGGGGGCTGAGCCCCCTCCCTGTCCCATGGTCTCTCTACAATCGGAGGTTCAATGCAAGCCACAAGCACAAGCCAGAAAGGGACGAGGTCACGGTCATTCATTTATTTCACATTTATTTTCATTGTACCAGGTGAGGAGAGGAAGGAGTCATGCACTAACACACACAGATTGTGCTACTTTTCAGTCTTTCTGAAGAATCAGGATCCAGATTCTAATTGTCTTCAAGATCTGGATCAGTCAGTAGAGATGGCCCACTGTGGTAGGGGGCCTGGGGGGGATGCTGGGGGAAAAGCAGGATACATATATGGAGCATGACCATTCGTGTTCCAGGGCTCCCATTCGGGTACTGGAGGATTTTCCACATAGATCACAGGTGTCGGGACCCACGTCGGCTCCTGAATGGCTATGGGAACACCACAGGCCTGGGGCTGGTGCTCGGGAGGTGCAAGGTCAACCGCATCGGCACAGGGAGGACCTGAGAGAGATAAGACACATGGAGGGCTCATGAGGGCGTCACCCACCCTGTACCTGAATCCTTGCCTGTGACCTCACCCAGCCCCTGGGTGAGGTCCCTGCATTCTGGACAAGTCCCTGAACAAAGGCCTCAGAATTATTACTTTGGGGAAGAACAAAAAGGATAAATAGAGGCAGGCAGCCCATCAGAGCAGCAAGTCCCCTGTGCTGTATGCCAAGGGACTCTGGGCAGCGGCCTGTCTCGTCATTCTCTGCTCTACTCAGGGCACAAGGATGGTGGGGGTGGGGTGGGGGAAGCCAATGGCAGTCACTAAAGGACTACGGAGATGAATACAAAACACACAAACCTGAGAAGACGCTGATTTTCCATCTGTATCCCAGAATCCTGTGCAGGGCCTCGCCATAAGGACACGGCAAGGGTAGGCACCTTGGCCTCTGGTTGCCCTCCTGAATAGTGAAGTATAAGTCCTGCAAGCTTATTAGCATCTGGAGACATTCCTGCCAGCTCTTCTTCATACCTCTCTGCTTGAGACGCTGGGCAATTGTTTTTGATACTACGTGATACTTCTTCTTCACCCTGTACACTTCACGTTCAAGAAATTCCCATTCTTGCAGGAAACTCTGGATTTCCTGGTCACTCCAAGGTTTAATTGACCGGACTAGAAGGAAAGAGGAATGTGGATGTACTTTGGCATAACTCACCTGCACACATGCAGGATGCTGCCTCTACACGGACAGGTCCGAACTTGACTTTATTCAGTTACGGGAGATAACAGAAGTGAGAGATTCAGTATCTGCCTGAGTCCTGATGCCTGACACATCCGGTCACTGGGACAGGCAAGGAGGCACCTGAGAGCCTGGGTCTTGCTCAACTTCCTTAAAATGTCTCAGAGGATACTGACAGGGTCTGATGGCATATTTGCTGCCTGGGAGCGCTCCTCTGATGTGGGACTCACATCCCATCCTTGCGGGGTCTCTTACTGTCACCTGAGCTGTGGGCAGGGAGCTTGGGGGATGCTGAGGGCAGCCCTGGAATCCCCTGAGATGCCCCCTCTTGGGGCTGGGATGAGCATATCAGACTCGAGAAGACGGAGATGGGCTGGAAAATTTTCTCTACTACATGTAAGACTCTGAGGACATCATACCTGAGGCCTTTTCTGATCCCTGGGCTGCATTTTTCTGCTTCATTTTCTGGATGTTTCTGGTAGTTTCGGTGGGAAGTGTTACTGTCTAATAATAATAATAAAAGATAAATATTTACATATTAGAATCTCTTTTTTTTCTTTTTTTTTTTTTTTGAGACAGAGTCTTGCTCTGTCACCAGGAGGGAGTGCAGTGGCGTAATCTCAGCTCACTGCAACTTCTGCCTCCTGGGTTCAAGTGATTCTCCTGTTTCAGCCTCCCAAGTAGCTGGGATTGCAGGCACGCACCACCACACCTCGCTAATGTTTTGTGTTTTTTTAGTAGAGATGGGGTTTCACCATGTTAGGCTGGTCTCGAACCCCTGACCTCAAGTGATCCGCCTGTCTTGGCCTCCCAAAGTGCTGGGATTACAGGCGTGAGCCACTGCGACTGGGTCCCCTTGTATTTAAAAAGTAAACTGCCAGACGAACAACATGAACCCAGTGGTTTTAGACTCTGGACACGGGCGCATGGGACAGTGGAGTGAAGGCAGGAAACAAGAGCTGGGGCTCCTACAAGTACCCAGCTCAAACCTGCATCGAGGTTCCAGGCTGGAGAGCAGGGAGAGGGAAATCAAGCAGAGCGTATGTGTTCTCCTGAGCTGAGAACTTAGGGAGAGTCTGCTGGACCTCACAGTGGCAAGTATAGGACACAGAAGCAGTACTGGGGAGAGGGTGGAGAGAAGGAAGAGAGAGAGCTCTGTGGATCTACTGGGAAGTCCCCTGTCCAAGCAGAGATCACAGCATGAATGAGACAAAACTGCCTGGGCTGGGAAAGCACCGCGAGAAAGGACCAGGCTGAAAAATTCCTGGGGTCGCTCTGGGCGGTGAAGAATCTGAGTCTCCACAGCTGGAGTAAAAAGTCTGCCTAGTCCCAGGACCTTTGAAGAGAGTGCTAGGAGAGTAGGGCCTCAGCAGTGGGGTCAAATTACCCACAGACTGAAGTTTCTTCTCATACCAACTAACAAAGATTCGAAACGATCCCCCAAAGCATCAGTCTAATTCCAAATAATTTAACTGCATGACAAAGAAAAGCCCAACATTAGTTAAAGCAACGCGAAGTATTTGGCACCTAATCACGTAAAATGCACAGGGCTGGCCTCCTACCTTAAATGGCCCGGCATACAACAAAACAGAGCAACACAATTCACCACTGGTAGAAAAATCCATCAAGAGACCAAGAAATGACACAGATGGTGGAATTAGTGGAGCTAGACTTCAAAACAGCTACTAGAGAATGCCTGTGGCTGAGCATACAGAGGAAGCAGGCACCTGAGAGGGTAAGACGGCTCATGCCTGGAATCCCAGCACTTTGGGAGGCCGAGGCGGGTGGATCATGTTAGGAGATCCAGACCATCCTGGCTAACACACGTTGAAACCCCGTCTCTACTGAAAATACAAAAAAAACTAGCCGGGCGTGGTGGCAGCGCCTTTGGTCCCAGCTGCTCGGGAGGCTGGGGCAGGAGAATGGCATGAACCCGGGAGTTGGAGCTTGCAGTGAGCCGAGATCGTGCCACTGCACTCCAGCCTGGGCGACAGAGCGAGACTCCGTCTCAAAAAATATATAAATAAAATAAAAAGGAACAGCATACATTTCAATGGCTGCAAAAATTCTTGTGAGATGAAATGAAAGACAACCCCAGCCATCCTCCCACGAAACAGGAATCGGGCTCCCTTAAAGTTACCCCCATTTTTCCTCCTGCGTTCTCTCCCGGGAGTCTGTCCTCTCGCTGCGCCTGTAGGGCCTGCTCTGTTCCTGGGTTGGCGGAACCTGGAACTTAGTCTCCGCTAACGGAACCTAGGAGAGTCCGGAGGCACCGGAGTGTGGAAACGTGCGTGCTGCTCTCGGCTTCTGGAGGTCTCTGAAGCCAGTGCAGATCGACTGTGTTTAAATATCTTAAACGTGATTGGGTTAGACCCACCCAACCTTGAGACTTTGGATTAACTAAAGATAAACTAATTTAATACTTTAATCACATCTGCAAAATCCCTTCATCCAGACTAGAATATGATTGAATAACTGCGACGGGGAGATTGGAGATCAACCCGGCAGGGGTTCTGAGGGTCTCTGGGCCCAGCATCTCCAACACAAAGGGATGGGTTGTTACATTCCCACAGATGATCCCTTCCCCCTGAGCTGGCGCTGATGGTCAGCGATGTCCTTAGGGTTTGGCCTCTGAGGATTAATTGTGATGTGGGAATTCGGGGAAGAGACTGGGCTTCAGCTGGGTGAGGGTGAATGGATGGTCATGGATGGCAGTTGTGGATGTGGGACCCTCTCTGAGAAGCTTAGATTGAAAAGGAGTTTAGGGTAGGGAGGAGAGAGGCACACAGAGCTTTCTCCTTACAAGAGGACAGACTTGAGATTTGCATATACAGAAGTGAGGAAGCAGAGCGGGATACTGGAGGGTGGTTAATAGTTTGGGAACATAAGCGATGGTGGACACCGAGAAGGAGGGTGCTGAGTACCCAGCATGGGAGGGAAACAACTCCTAGGTTGTTTTTTGGCTTCAGAATCTCAGATGCAGTCCAGGGTTAGGGATGCTCCTCAGAATAAATCTTAACTCTTAGGATTGATGCCACTCTACTCGACACAATCCTGATTCATGGCTTTTAGCTCATGATAGCGTCTGAGAAGACAGGAAAGGGGGGTTTACAGTGATTGGTACTTTATTTCTACCCATGTTTTATTTTTAGAGGCAGGGTCTTGCTCTGCTGCCCAGTCTGAGGTGCAGTGGCATGATCATAGCTCACTGCAGCCTCAAACTCCTGGGCTGAAGTGATCCTGCTGCCTCAGTCTCTCAAGTAGCTAGGATTACTACAGATGCTTGTGCCACCACGCTTGGCTTTTTTTTTTTTTTTTTTTTTTTTTTTGTAGAGACGGGGGTCTCACTATGTTGCTCAGGCTGGTTTCGAACTCTTCATTGCAAGCAATCCTCCTGCCTCGGCCTCTCAAAGTGCTGAGATTGCAGGTGTGAGCCACCATGCTCGGCCTAGTGGTAGCCTGTTAAGTCAGAACAAACTCCATGTGTATTGGCTTAAGACTAATCTTTGCTTCTTTCCATGTTGTCTAAAAATATCACATTCTCTTCATTTCCACAGACATTTCAGGCCTCCGTTTCCGGATGCCCATATGGCCAGGAAACTGTTCTCCGTGCTTCCCACTTTGGGCCTGTCCGATCCACCCCCACTCTGCCTCAGGGACCATCTGAGACAAAAATCTGACCAAGTTATTCCTCCCTCTCTCCCAAATGTTAATGAACATCATCTTCTTCCCTAGGCTTGAGCCTTCTGTCTTGTTGGAGGCAAATAGAAACTGTGGGCATCTCAGCTCTACATCTAGCAGGAGCCTCCACTCAGCATATTCACCCCCAGCATCACCTCCCATTCAACTCATCTTCAGAGTTTCTGCCTTGGTATAAATAGCAACTGCATTCAGGCTGTTTCAAAAACAGAAGTGCAGAAATAATTCCTGAATTATTTATTCCCAATGACAGCTTCTTCTCAATCAGAAATGATTGATAGCCGATTTTCATTCCTTCTATTTTTTTTTTTTCTGATAGAGTCTCACTCTCTCACCCAAGCTGGAGTACAGTGGTACAATCTCAGCTCACTGCAACCTTTGCCTCCTGGCTTCAAGCAATTCTCCTGCCTCAGCCTCCCAAGTAGCTGGGATTACAGTCGTGTGCCTCCACACCGGGCTTATCTTGTATTTCTAGTAGAGAAGGGTTTCACCACGTTGGCCAGGCTGGTCTTGAACTCCTGGCCTCAGGTGATCCACCCACCTTGGCCTCCCAAAATGCTGGAATTACAGGCATGAGCCATCGCAACCGGCCTGATACCCTATTTTCTAAATAAGTACCATTAACTGACTTTTTTTTTTTTTTTTTTTTGAGACGGAGTCTCGCTCTGTCGCCCGGGCTGGAGTGCAGTGGCCGGATCTCAGCTCACTGCAAGCTCCGCCTCCCGGGTTTACGCCATTCTCCTGCCTCAGCCTCCCGAGTAGCTGGGACTACAGGCGCCCGCCACCTCGCCCGGCTAGATTTTTGTATTTTTTAGTAGAGACGGGGTTTCACCATGTTAGCCAGGATGGTCTCGATCTCCTGACCTTGTGATCCGCCCGTCTCGGCCTCCCAAAGTGCTGGGATTACAGGCTTGAGCCACCGCGCCCGGCCAACTGACTTTTTATTCATGCTGAAATTAAAATAGTGCAGGCGTCAAGTTTCCTTCCATGGGCTACAGCTGTTGCATTCTAATGGGGACCCTGCTTATCCTGTCCTTGGTATGCACCCAAGCCTGTTTCTGTGGCTTTTCGGGGCAGACATTCTTCATTCCATGGCCGTGGGGCAGCTTCAGATCAAGCTGATTTTCTCTGTTTGTCTGGGCTCCAGGTTTCTCCCATTTCCTGAACACACTGGGCACTGTGTGGCCTTGGGGCCTTTGCTGCTTCCGCTTGTTGCTCTGCTCCCATCACCAGTCACCCAGCAGGCCCGCTCCTCCTGCAGGCCCCCGTTGCCCTGGGCATGGAGGCCTTCTGCAACCCTGGCACTCCTCACAGGCGCTGCCTCACCATGCTGTCCTCAACTTGGACACAGTACATTTCAACCCAACTCCCTGGTCAAGCCTAGCTCTCCCACTGGCCTATGCATTCAGTGAATGTGGATCTTGCCTACAGGTGAATCCCGTGATAGGACAGCTTCCCAGCCCTGACTCTGCAATGGAATCCGCTGGAAGGCTTTCTCAAAGGCCAATTCCAGTCATACAAATTCAGTTATCCTGGGCTGGTCACTGTGTGGTGAAAAGTCCTCTGGTGATTCTAACACTAGTCAGGCATGAGCTCTTTGCCTTAAAGGAGTGTCATGGGCTTTGCCATGAACTACACTGAGTCCAGGGGCCACCTTGGTCCTGCCCCACCTCACTGGGCCCCTGGGAGGTGGGAGATTAGATTAGAACTGCCCAGGCTGCGGGCTAGCACTCCAAAGAGAGGGTGTGACCACCCTGAGAGTCCCTTCTCAGAGATTCCAGTGTGGTCATCCAGGTTGATCCTGAGCACCAGGAGCTCAGAGGGTCCCAGGTGGGTCTGACGCACAATCCGGGCTGAGAGGCTGAGCTTGAAGAGGCTCCGAAGGCCAGGGACCTTTTTATTTCTGACAACAGATGGAAATGCCACAGAAGCTCTGGGGCCTAGGGCAGGAGATTGGGACCTGATTTAGAAAAGACTTCTTGAGCTTTGAGATTTATTAGACAGGAGGGTATGAATTTAAAAGAAATGGTTTTCACACATTATCAGGGCTGCTTGTCTTTTCAAGGGTGAGGAAACATGGGTGTTCAGTTTTTTTGTTTGTTTTCTGTTTTTTGGTTTTTTTTTTTGAGACAGAATCTCGCTCTGTCGCCCAGGCTGGAGTGCAGTGGCATGATCACTGCAAGCTCCGCCTTCCAGGTTCACACCATTCTCCTACCTCAGCCTCCCAAGTAACTGGGACTGCAGGTGCCCACCATCACGCCTGGCTAATCTTTTGTATTTTTTTTAGGAGAGATGGGGTTTCACTGTGTTAGCCAGGATGGTCTCAATCTCCTGACCTCATGATCCACCTGCCTCAGCCTCCCAAAGTGCTGGGATTATAGGCGTGAGCCACCATGCCCGGCCAGGTGTTCAGTTTTAAACATTTGGGAAAATCATCTAATTTAGGGGATACTGTTTCAATGTTTCAGTGTAAAAAATTAATATCTGATGAATTTTGGCTAGATTTTTGGAAACTAGAAGGGGAACAGGGTAGAATACTGGGGGAGTGACTGAAAGTAATGGAAGTGTAAGGTAATGGGGTGTGTCTGCGTGAAGGAAGATCTGCACGGGTCAGACACTGGACAGGCTTCCCTGGATTAATTTAAAAATATATATATATTTTTAATTAGTGTGGTGATACATGCAGGTAATCCCAGCTACTTGGGAGGCTGAGGTAGGAGAATCTCTTGAACCTGGGAGGTGGAGGTTGCAATGAGACAAGATCACGCCACTGAACTCCAGCCTGGGTGACAAGACTAAAACTCCATCTCAAAAAAATATATATATATATTTAAATACATAAATATATCTATTTATATAATACATGTCTATTTATGTATTATATATTTATAGACATATTATTATTTTAAAAAATATATATTTTTTGAGACCGAGTTTCCGCTCTTGTTATCCGTGCTGGAGTGCGATGGTGTGTTCTCGGCTCATCGGAACCTCCGCCTCCTGGGTTCAACCTCAGCCTCCCGAGTAGCTGGGATTACAGGCATGCACCACCATGCCCAGCTAATTTTGTATTTTTAGTAGAAACAGGGTTTCTCCATGTTGGTCAGGCTGGTCTTGAACTCCCAACCTCAGGTGATCCGCCCATCTCGGCCTCCCAAAGTCCTGAGATTACAGGTGTGAGCCACTGTACCTGGCCGAATATTTTTTAAACTAATAAAAATTGCAAAGAATCTCCTTGGATTAATAATAATAAAAAAAAAAAAAAAAGAAAGAAAGAAAAGAAACAGGAAAGGTGAGCCAATAGTAGTTTCTGATGTACCAAGGAAGTTTTTTATTTGCAAATCAAAATGGAGTCTTTTCAGGTTCCCTAATGACAAAGGGAAATTGATCTAAGAGAGATTAAGTGTCATGCAACAAGGGAGTAAGAAATGTTGGGAGAGAATACATGGCAATCTTTCTTTTCTTTCTCTCTCTCTCTCTTTCTTTTTCTTCTTTTTTTTTTTTTTTTTCGACATGGAGTCTCGCTCTGTTGCCCAGGCTGGAGTGCAGTGGAATGATCTCAGCTCACTGCAACCTCCGCCTCCTGGATTCAGGCGATTTTTCGACCTCAGCCTCCCAAGTAACTGGGACTACAGGCGCACGCCACCACACCCGGCTAATTTTTGTACTTTTAGTAGAGACGGGCTTTCACCATATTGGCCAGGCTGGTCTTGAACTCCTGACCTCATGATCCACCTGCCTCAGCTTCCCAAAGGGCTGGGAATACAGGCGTGAGCCACCACACCCAGAAAATTTTTCTTTGTTTTCAAGATGGAGTCTCTCTCTGTTGCTCAGACTGGAGTGCAGTGGCACCATCTTGGTTCACTGCAACCTCCGCCTCCCAGGTTCAAGCGATTCTTCTGCCTCAGCCTCCCGAGTAGCTGGGATAACAGGTGCCTGTGACCACACCCAGCTAATTTTTGTATTTTTTTCGTAGAGATGGGGTTTCACCATGTTGGCCAGGCTGGTCTGGACCTCCTGACTTCGTGATCTGCCTGCCTCAGCCTCCCAAAGTGCTGGGATTACAGACATAAGCCACTGTGCCTGGCCCATGTCAATTTTCACCTAAATGGTGTCAAGAGGGTCTGAAGTAGTAGCTGAGAGGTCAGAGAAGAGAGAAGTCATGGAGACAAACACACAAGGTGATTCCACTGTGCCGAGAGAGCCCAGCCATCCCCATGCCAAAGATGCAGGAGAGAGCACCTGAGAGAACAGATTCTATGAGGACATCATGTTCCTCTCTGGATCTCAGCCTTGAGGGAGAGGCCATGTCCACTCAGAACAGGAGAGGCCAGGACAGGTCCTCAGGGCTGCTGCTTTGTCCACCCATTGCTGAGGAGTAGCAGGAGCTAGGCCTGGGCACGCTTGTATGGCAAGCCCTGTGGACAGGTGTGCAGAGGGCGTCCACAGGCAAGGTCCCGCGTCAGGGTGCTTCACCTGCCCCACAGTGTGATGCACTGGGCTTACAGAAGTCACTCCCTTCACAAGCGTGAGCTGGAACACAGGAGAGAAAACCCTGAGGAGACTTGGTCCTCCATTCTAGCCCAGGATTCTTTCTAGGGCCCCTCTCTAGGGCAAAGCCTGCGATTTTCAAGTCTAATGGTCCAGTATATGCCTTATAAAGAGAGTGGATTTCACCATGGTTTAGAGCTGCTTCTATTTTCAACATTATGAGAGAAGAGAGGTTGATTAATGGGTCCCAATATACAGTTCGATAAAGAAATAAGACCTAGTGTTTGATAGATCAGTAGGGTGACCATAGTTTACAATAATCTATTGTATATTTCAAAATAGCTAGGAGAGAGTAATTTGACAGTCTTGACCATAAAGAAAAGACAAATATTTGGCTGGGCACAGTGGCTCATGCCTATAATTCCAGCACTTTGGGAGGCCGAGGCAGGTGGATCATGAGGTCAAGAGATGGAGACCATCCTGGCCAACATGGTGAAACCCCATCTCTACTAAAAATACAAAAATTAGTTGGGCGTGGTGGTGCGTACCTGTAGTCCCAGCTACTCAGGAGGCTGAGGCAGGATAATCACTTGAACCTGGGAGGTGGAGGTTGCAGTGAGCTGAGATCGCACCACTGCACTCCAACCTGGGTGACAGAGCAAAACTCTGTCTCAAAAAAAAAAAGAAAAGACAAATATTTAAGGTGATTGATATCCCAATTATACTGATCTAATTTTTACCAATTATATGAATGTAGTAAATTATCACATATATCCCCCCAAAAAACTTCAAAAGAAAATCACCAGTTGTTTCAATACCAATCCCAAATAATTCACAGCCTCAGTTTTGGAATGCGAGGGGATCTGGAAGGAATGAAGTCAGTGGAGAAAAGTAACTGAGAATTAAGCGTGTCACATCTGAATGCTTGTGTGCCCCAACATTCATGTGCTGAAACCCCACGGCCTAATGTGATGGTGTGAGGGGATGAGGCGCTTGGGAGGTGATGAAGACTAGCTGAGTCGTGAGGGTGGAGCCCTCGTGCATAGGATTAGGATCCTTACAGGAGTCCAAAGAGAGCTTGCATCCCCCTTCACCACCCGAAGAAGGAGCTAGAAGGTGCCTTCTCTGAGCCAGAAAGTGGGTCCTCATCAGACACCAAGTCTACCACAGCCTCCTCTTGGACTTCCCAACCTCCACAATGTGAGAAATATCTTTCTGTTTTCATAGCATAGCCAGTTTGTGGAATTACATTGTAGTAGCCCAAATGGACTAAAACAAATGGGTATGTAGTGATATCAGGGTTCCTGGGCAGAAATCATTGTCAACAGGAGAGATTTGGGAAGCAAGTCAGAAATCATGGATGTCTACAGAAATGTCAGAGGTGTCTGCTGAGCTATAGATGAGAACCACAAGAGTTGCTTTTGCAGATAAGGAGTCATTGTTTTAGTGACAAAATAATATAATATTTGAGGGATAACAACAAGGTGTCAGGAAACAGAAGTTGAGAGCAGAGAGAGAATTTACGCACTCTTAGCCCGGCTATGGAAGGAGGGGCAGGCACAGGGGATGAGACTGGAGAGTGGAGACAGAGGGGCCACAGGCACATTTCCAGGCAGTGGATATCGCTGCATCAGAGGGGAGCACAAGGCCCAAAGGGCAGAAGCCAGCCCCAGTCAAGGAACAGGCCATGACTTGCAGTGGGTGCTGGGTATCAAGACCTTGGTTTTCTTTTTCTTTTTTTTTTTCCTTTTTTTTTTTTTTTTTTTGAGATGGAGTCTCACTCTGTCACCCAGGCTGGAGTGCAGCGGCACAATCTCGGCTCACTGCAGCCTCTGCCTCCCGAGTTCAAGCAATTCTCCTTTCTCAGCATCCCCAGTAGCTGGATTACAGGCATGCGCCAGCAATAATGGCTAGTTTCTGTATTTTTAGTAGAGATGGGTTGGTCAGGATGGTCTCGATCTCCTGACCTCATGATCTGCCCGCCTCGGCCTCCCAAAGTGCTGGGATTACAGGCATGAGCCACCACATCCGGCCTAAGACCTTGCTTTTCAATGAAACAGTCTGACACTGAGTCTCAGCACTTTCACTTGCTCTGTGAGCTCAGGCACATCCTCTGCTCTCGCTGGGTACCGGTGTCTCCCCCTGCAAAAAAGGAGAACCTATATCTCACCCTCCTGATTGAATCAGTCCACCCCAGATGTACCCCCTATTGACTAGCTTCAGGATTTGGGACTTTGATGGCATCAGCCAAATCCCTTCACAGGGTGGGACCTAACCCAGGGTTTGATTGGATACCTGGGTGGGGTTGTGACTGCCTTCAACTTGCACAAGGATTTGGAAGGATTCTGGGCCCTGTGTCCCCAACTGCAAAATAGGAGGTTGTCTTGGCTGAGGCACGGTGGCTCACGCCTGTAATCCCAGCACTTTGGGAGGCCAAGGCAGGTGGATCACGAGGTCAGGAGATCCAGACCATCCTGGCCAACATGGTGAAACCCTGTCTTCACTAAAAATACAAAAAACTAGACGGGCATGGTGGCAGGCACCTGTAGTCCCAGCTACTCGGGAGGCTGAGGCAGGAGAATGGTGTGAACCTGGGAGGCGGAGCTTACAGTGAGCCGAGATCAGGCCACTGCACTCCAGCCTGTTTGACAGAGCAAGACTCCGTCTCAGAAAAAAAAAGAGGTTGTCTTTTTGCACCAATGAACATCCATGATTTCTGAATTGTTTTCGACTTCACTGAGCTTCCAGTGAAACAGGAAGTGCTGAAATCCTAACCTTGGTGTAAGTGGAGTTAGCTGCATTTTGTGATATGCTTTTACTGCATCAAGATAAACACGTCCCCCCTACCTATTCTATTAAATATGGTGTGGTTGATTTCCACATGTTGAACAAACATTGGACTTCTGGGATAAGTCCCAGAAGTTCATAATGTGTAATCATTTTCATTAGCTGCTTTATTTATATTAATTTGGTTAGAAATTACCTAGTCATAGGTGTCAGGGGCTTCAAATTCCTCTAGTATCCTTGCTTTGGTCTCCACTTGTGATGGAGTTTCCCCAAATGGTCCACCTCAGGGACAGTCTGTGGCTCTGTCTGCTATAACCCAGCGCTGTTGCACCGCGGCACTGTTGGGATGGTGGCAGACGGGGCGCATTCTATAATCTTCCAGTGAAATCTGTCAGTACTCCTGTATCCAAGGGCTGGACCTACTCAAATGTTCTCCAGTGGTAAAACTTCACCTCCTTGCCCTGTCCTCCCTCCCCTCCCCTGGTTGCAGGATTCCAATCTACTGGAATCCTCAAAGTCTTGAGCCATGTTGACAGTTTCCTCTCCCTTAGGTGAGATAGGAAGGATAGAGAGAGTGGGGGAATGTCCTTCCTCCAGCTAGCATAAGACTCTGGCAAACTCTTTTCCCTAGAGTGTAGGCTTTTATGGAGAAGACTCTGGGCGTATTTCACAATGATTCCCCTTCTTCTGCCACAGCCCTCAGGGGATATTTCTCAGATCATCACCTTGTGAATCTGCTGAGACTCCTGGAGCTAATGGCAGTGGCGGTATGCAGGACCCGTTATGACTATGGACCGAGAAGTTCCACATTCTCAGTTTAGTCCATATTCAACCTCCAGCAATGCATCAAAATTACCTGTTAGTTTTCTGACCAGTTTATGGCTCCAGTAGGCTCCAAGTAAACAGACCTCTGTCTCTGGATACACCCGTCTCTCCAGATTTCACAGTCGTGACTTCAGTTCTCGGAAAGGTAAAAGTCACTGATTTTCAGCTTGACTAGCTTTTTTCTTATGAGGATAGGGGTGATGACTTCCAAACTGTTTACATGTTGTAGTTGAAACCGGGAGTTCCAACAAGTTTCTGAGTGCAAGAGAATTAAAGAGAGAATTGAAGAATAGAAGAATATCAAATGACAACAGAATCACAAAAATCCTTTAACTGCTCAGTTTAAACAGTTTAAATGCTGAGGCAGGAAACAATTTCATGATGACTTCAGTGTCAATAGAATGGCTATCAGAGGTTGTCTGTGTAGCACCATGCAGAAATGCAGAATATGGACAGGACACCTTCTACAGAGTACTCCAGGCTTTGCTTTAATTTTGAAAAGCAATTGTTTGCACTTCTGGCCGGGTGCGGTGGCTCACGCCTGTAATCCCAGCACTTTGGGAGGCTGAGGTGGGTGGATCATGAGGTCAGGAGTTCGAGATCAGTCTGGCCAACATGGTGAAACCCCATCTCTACTAAAAATACAAAAAAAAAAAAAAAAAAAAATTAGCTGGGCATGGTGGCGGGTGCCTGTAATCCCAGCTACTTGGGAGGCTAAGGCAGTAGCCTAAGGAGGAGGCAGAGGTTGCAATTAGCCGAGATCACACCATTACACTCCAGTCCGGGTAACAGTGCGAGACTCCGTCCCAAAAAAAAAAAAATTATTTGCACTTCTACACATCTACATAAATTTACATTTGTATTATATCAACCAAAGGAATACAATTTGACTTAATTGAGTTTCTGCAAAAAACTTCAATTCCCCAGGTCTCATCTAGAAGGGATAAGATAGCTTTCTAAGCACTGTTTTCCAAAAGATAAACATTGCACAGGCAAAAAAAAAAAAAAAAAAAAAATTCTCATTGTTATTATTTGCATCTGGGGTTATACTGTAAAAAGAGACATTTTAGATCTTTTATAGTGTCTAGTAGTAAACAGAAAGATTACATTTTTATTACTGCAGATTTTATCCTGGCACTTGAAAATTCGTTTGCAATTTTAGAACCAGGAAATTCTTTTGGTGTGTCCAACTGGCCATTTGAGCTGAAAAGATTGATGATGGTGATATACAGTGTGGAAGGTCATTATAATTTCGGCTATGGTTGTTTTATTTGTATCTGAATTTCCTTTCATCGGAAAATTTGTTACTTTATCTGTTTCTTTAGCACTATTTGAGAAAATCACGTATCTCTTAGGCTTAGCTGTTAGTATATCCTGGCTTATATCTGATTTTCCAATATGTTCAATACTGAATGAACAATTGTGTACTGTAGAGTTTCAAAACATCTTTTCTCTAATTTAATAGATATCAAATGTTTTGAAAAAAAATTTTTTTTTTTTTGAGAGAGTCTCGTTCTGTCACCCCGGTTGGAGTGCAGTGGTGCGATCTCGGCTCACTGCAACCTCCGCCTTCGGGGTTCACGCCATTCTCCTGCCTTAGTCTCCCGAGTCGCTGGGACTACAGGCTAATTTTTTGTATTTTTAGTAGAGACGGGGTTTTACCGTGTTAGCCAGGATGGTCTTGATCTCCTGACCTTGTGATCTGCCCACCTCGGCCTCCCAAAGTGCTGGGATTGGTGTGAGCCACTACACCCAGCCTTGAAAATTAATCATGAAATTTATACTTGCGGCCGGGCGCGGTGGCTCAAGCCTGTAACCCCAGCACTTTGGGAGGCCGAGACGGGCGGATCACGAGGTCAGGAGATCGAGACCATCCTGGCTAACATGGTGAAACCCCGTCTCTACTAAAAAATACAAAAATCTAGCCGGGCGAGGTGGCGGGCGCCTGTAGTCCCAGCTACTGGGGAGGCTGAGGCAGGAGAATGGCGTAAACCCGGGAGGCGGAGCTTGCAGTGAGCTGAGATCCGGCCACTGCACTCCAGCCCGCGCGACAGAGCGAGACTCCCTCTCAAAAAAAAAAAAAAAAAAAAAAAAAAAAAGAAATTTATACTTGCATTTTGATTCAAATATACATAAATGAAAATAGGCAATAGGGCAGATCTCATATTAAGTATCCTTAACACAAAATATAAAATAAAAAATAAATTATAGTAATCACAATAATTGAAAATACTAAGTTTGATCATCTCACAAGAGTGAAGCATAATTACCAATAAATTGAGGCCGAACTATTGAAAGGTTGGAAACTTACATATACACACTAACAATAAACTTGAACTTGATTATGTGACACAGAAGAAAGCCAGAGCTGATCTTATCCAAAATTTTGAGCAGCTGTGTCTGGGATTGGCACATTGTCAGAGGCAGGGATTGTTAGACTTTCAAGTGTGTTAGTGTGGTCACTGGAATTAGATGGTTGTCGACTGGCTAACTTCCAGAAGCACGGTCACTGGAGGGAAGGAGTTGCTGACCGATCATGGTCTAGAAGCAGCACTAAGTGGCATTCAGAAGCTGGAGGCTGTCATTCAGTTGATCTCAGAAGCATGGCTGCTGGCAGTGAGGCTGTCACTGATTTTTCAGACCATGTGTACTGATCCAAAGGTTGAATTATTGGAGATTCTTTTACAACTTAGGAATTTGGCCAAAAGAACAATCTTTTCCTTTCTTTAATATGGAAAACAAGTACTTTTATTCTGACTTCCCTCTTTTGTCTTCCCTCAGTCAAACACATAGGAGAGAACATAAGAGATTGTTCAGATCTTTATTTGCGGAGGTATGATTTCCAGCTTGTATTGCCACTTAAGCAATTTATGAGCCAATTACTGAAGCAGAACGGTAGCTTTAAGTGCTGATTTTCCATTAATGAGGGGAGAAACCCTGAATACATTTAAGGCATCCTAACCAAGTTAATACAGGATTCAGGACAAAATCTTTAAATACAGGGCGTTTGGCAACCCTACCCGAGTCAGGTTTCTTCTCACTCGCCACTCTCACCTACTTGCCTATGAAAACCATGCCTTATTTATTCTAATCCATAATTATCTGTCTCCTGTTCTTCGTCAGTGCTGTCCCTGTTTGAGTTGGGACCTCATTTACCTACTACTTGAACGGCCCAGATTTCCTGGGGGGCATCAGTCATCAGGCATCAGCTTTCTTCAACCCCATACGCTTATCTTTTATGCAATTTCCCTTGCCTACCATCTTTGACTCCACCAATGTTACCGTAAAATCCAAACTCCTTAGCTTGGCAAGTAAGGCCTTTTGTGATTTGGCTTCTGCCGTCTATTCAAGCTTTAACATTGGTCATTTTCTTGCTCACTAGTTCTAAATTAAGTTTCCCAAATGTGCCCTATTACCCACCTATGCTTTGGCGCATGCAGTTTCCTCTTAATCGGAATGTGTCTCTCTGCCTCGGAGTTCCTATTGTTCTCCCCAAACAGAGCTCAGGCATCATTGCCCCTGGAAAGCTTTGATGTCTCCAGGCTATCTTGATGAGTCTCTTTCTTCATCCTGTGCAAATCTTTACAATATTCTCATAGTGGAACATACTGTCGTAACTTATTTGTCTATTGAAACAACAAAAACTGCAACATAATCTGCTTGCTCATTTGCTAATCCAATTCCATCCCCTTCCCCTCAATTCATGGTTTCTTGAACAAAAGCCTGTGTGTCTTAAAACTTGTACAGTTTTAAGACTTGTATACTTGTAAACATATATAGTGTCTGCTCCAAAGTTAAAAAATATTTACTGTTATGAGAAAAACTTGGGACTGTAATGTCCCCCCTCAAACTGGGAAGGAGCTGAGACCAAAGAATGACTCAGATAAGTCCAGATTGATGAGCAGATTTTATTATGATTTCCATACAGGGCACTCCTGGATGGCAGCAGGACAGCTCTGGAGATCTGTACCACCTTGCACCTCTAAGCTGCTTTTAAGCCAGTTTTCTGGCTCTTTGCCTCATGTGTGTGATTGGACTGTTTGCTTAGTGTGTTCCCAGACACTCTGGGATGTTTGGGTTCACAGGGACACTTGCTCCTTGGTTGGGCACCATGGCCTTTCCCAGCCTTCAGGGCACAAGCAGTGGATATAAACCCTTAGGTAACCCGGCAGGGGATCTGTCACACTACACTGAGTTTATCAGACAATTCACATGTCTTGTTTGGGCTGCTGTAACAAAATACCTCATCATACTAGGTAACTAATACAACATTTCTCACAGTTCTGGAGGCTGGGAAATCCATTTAAGGTGCTAGCACGTTTGGTGTCTGGTTATGGCCATCTTGATTCAAAGAAAGTATCTTATCACTGTGCCCTCACATGGCTGAAGGGCAGAAGAAGCTCCCTTGGGGCTCTCTGATAAGGGCACTGAGGGCTCAGCCCTTATGACCTAATCACCTCTCCATACATCCCACTTCATAATACCATCACCTTGGAGGTTAGCATTTGGACGTACGGATTTGGGGGGGAAAACATAAACATTCAGACCACAGCAATGTCCTTTTCAAGAGTTTGCCACAGGTGTTAGATTTGTGAAAGTTCTTCTGATGTGTTCATTATACATTTAAAAAATACATATTTAGGGCAGCTGGGCATGGTGGCTCATGCCTCTAATTCCAGCACTTTGGGAGGCTGAGGTGAGCTGATCAACTGAGGTCAGGTGTTTTGAGACCAGCCTAGCCAACATGGAGAAACCTCATCTCTACTAAAAATACAAAATTAGCTGGGTGTGGTGGCAGGCGCCTGTAATCCCAGCTACTCACGAGGTTGAGGCAGGAGAATCACTTGATTCTCACTCCTGGGAGGTGGAGGTTGCGGTGAGCTGAGATTGTACCACTGCACTTCAGCCTGGGTGACAGAGTGAGACTCTGTCTCAAACAAACAAACAAACAAAAAAAATACATACCTATTCAGTGGCTTTAAACCTGAAATAATTGTCTGTTTTTCTGTCTAATACAGTTTACGGCAAATAACTGGTACACCTTCCTAATAAATGACTTCAGAGAAATAAAAACCAAAACAAAGACACAGCTGAGTAGAAAATTCCCAACAAAAGACCAGATTTTTTTCTTTTTTAATGAAATCCATGCACAAGTTTGACATCAGGGTAGGAAAAGGACGAACCCCAGACACTGAGAGGTAGTTCATAATTCATTTTTCTTTTATTTTGGTCCTCTTCTCTAAAAAGGTATAGTTTGATCAATTCATTTGTATGCTATTAAAATGCTATAAAAATATTACCAGTTTGGTGGTCTTTTAATGAGAAATCTAAAGCACGCCTCCCCACCCACTCGGATCTGTTTTCTGATGATCACGTGACATGTAGCACGTGTGTCTGTAGGAAAAGGGAAAAAGAAACCCATTTCACAAATGGCTGAAGTCAGTGTCTCCAGTAGTAAATTCTTCATCTCAGGTTATTTTTTTAAGTGTCTGACAAGCACAAACACTTTCCTCATATCTATTATATAGTTGAGGTTTATCCATGGAATTAAATACTTAATGAAGGCTAAATTATTATAGCTTATTTTCACATCCATTACATTTATTACATCTCTCTCAAAGATGCATTCTTTGATGAGCTTTGGTTTAAGGCTTTCACACACACAAATCTACTTTCTAGGAGTCCTCTTCAATGTGAATTTTATAATGATTCGTGAGGGATGACCTATGGTTGAAAAGTTTCCCACACGTATTACATTCATAGGGTTTCTCTCCAGTATGAATCCTCTGATGTGCAATACGTGATGAGCTTTGTCTGAAAGTTTTCCCACATGTATTACATTTAAAAGGTTTTTCTCCTGTATGAATCCTTCGATGTTGAATAAGAGCTGAACTTTGGCCAAAAGATATCCCACATTCCTCACATCGATATGGTTTCTCTCCAGTATGAATTCTCTGGTGATTACTAAGTGATGAGTTACACCTGAAAGTTTTCCCACACTCATTACATTTATAGGGTCTTTCTCCAGTATGCATTCTCTGATGTTGAATGAGAGCTGAACTCTGTCTGAAGGCTTTTCCACATACTTTACATTTACAGGGTTTCTCTCCGGTATGAATTCGCTCATGAATAATAAGTGTTGAGTGGGAACTTAAGGCTTTACCACATTCATTACAATTATAAAACTTCTCTCCAGTATGAATTATTCGGTGTCTATTAAGTCGTGAAATAGAAGTAAAGCCTTTCCCACATTCATTGCATCTATAGGGCTTTTCTCCAGTGTGAATTCTTTCATGTTGAATAAGAGATGCACTCTGGCTGAAGGCTCTCCCACATTCACTACATTTGAAAGGTTTCTCTCCAGTGTGAATTCTCTGATGATAACGAAGGGATGAGCTAGACTTAAAGGTGTTGCCACATTCATTACATAAGTAGGACTTCTTTCTAGAATGGATTCTTTGACATCCAGAAAGGGATGTGCTGCAACTAGATGCCTTCCTACCCGGATTATACTTACAAGGGTTTTCTTCAGCATGAATTTTTTGATGTATAAAAAGGCCTGACCTTCGGCTGAAGGATTTACCACATTCTTTACATCGATAGGATTTCTCCACAGTATGGGTTCTTAGATGTTTATAAAGGGATGTACTGAGAGTAAAGGCTTTTCCACATTCTTTACAAATGTAGGGTTTCTCTCCAGTATGCGTTATTTGATGCTGAATAAGAGCTGAACTTTGGCTAAAGGCTTTTGAACATTCTTTACACTTAAATAATTTCTCTCCACTATGGTTTTTCTCATGTTTACGAAGGGATGAAGTGTTAATGAAGGTTTTTTCACACATACTACATTTATAGCGTTTATCTGCTGTAATTTTTGGTTGATTAAGTAAATGTGAATTCTGTTTGAAGCTGTTTCCTTGTATTTCACATTTTGGTGGTGTTTTTTCTCTGGGAAGTATCTGTTGCCTAATAAGCACTGACTTTGGGCTGAAGTTTTGGCTTAATTCAGTATTTTTATGGCTTCTTTCTATAGTGAGTATTTTTTTGTGCGTGGCTGAAACTATCTGAAAACTTCCCTTTTTATCCTGCTTTTTCTCTAATCTGCCTTCATATATGTAAGGCTTTTCTAATTTCAAATCCCAAGGTACATTCCTGTTGGATCTTTTCAGTATCAGTCCCTGAAATGAAGAGTCTTGTGTTTGCGTTGACTTTGTGGTTTTATGACTGCTCTTCGATCCTAGAGGGGAAAAAAGAAATTGAAGATGTTTCATGAGATATCATAGCATTTGACTACCGAGACTAAATGTGTAGAAGGAATAAATATTGGTGATATTTAAATAAGGCCCCGATATCTGTATGAAAAAAATTGCAAGAAGAAAAAATAGGACAGTTAGACAGTATAACAAAATATAATTGACAGCAATTTAAGTACCAGGGTGAAGAAAAAAATAAAGTAAACCCATTTAAAGAGGGTGAAAAAGAGTGACCAGAAGAATTGGCTAATGAAGAACAGAGAAAAGTGTTGTAAGGGGAGCATGAGTTGAAAAAGGAAGTCTGGGGTCAGGACCCAAAACCCATGATGGAATCCTACAATTTATTTTTTGTGACATTTATCTTCTTGTGTAATTTTTTTTTTTTTTTTTTTTTGAGACAGTCTCACTCTGTTGCCCAGGCTAGACAGAGTGCATTGGCACGATCTCGGCTCACTGCAACCTCTGTCTCCCAGCTTCAAGCGATTCTTGTGCCTCAGCCTCCTGAGTAGCTGGGATTACAGGCACCCACCATCATGCCTAGCTAACTTTTGTAATTTTAGTAGATACAGGATTTCACCATGTTGGCCAGGCTGGTCTTGAATTCCTGACCTCAAGTGATCCACCTACCTCAGCCTCCCAAAGTGTTTGGATTACAGGTGTGAGCCACTGGGCCCAGGCTTTGTGTAATTATTCTTAATCTGGAAAGTCCCTTCACCCCATGTCAAATTCCCTTATATCCTTCAGATTCAGTTCAAAAATGGACTCTTTCAAACCTCTGACTCTGAGCAGCCACAGTCCATTCTCCTTACTATAGCACTTACCAGAGTATTAAACATATGTATTACTGACCTTTATAATATTTACACACACATATGGTATATTATAGTTATATATCTATGTCTGTATATATCTCACTTTCCTTTTCTAACATAACCGTTCTTCACAAGCAGATCAGCATGCCCTATTTTCCTACAGATCCTCTAGACAGCACTCCAATTATATATAAAAGTTGTATGTTTTGTTAATCTGCCTTAATTACATATACATTTCTAACTTGAACAATGTCAAATATTCTTATGTAGTTCATATATATACAAATATGCCTATGTATTATACATACATACACATTTCAGACCCTTGTAGAAGTTGCCTCCTAGGCCAACACATGGGTGATTAGAGAGGTTTCAGGGCCAGTTCAAACAGGAGGGTCCTGTTATTGAATTAATCAACAAGAGGTGCCACAAGACAGGCCTAGAACCAAGAGCTGCAAGAGAGGAAGTTAGCCTACTCATGCATCAAGCAAGAGACGCTACATGGGAGGGCTGAAAAGAGTCAAAGATCAACAATAAGACAGGCATGGATATATAAGATAAAGCATGGTTACCATGGAAAAGTCAAGAACAGAATTGAAGAAATATTAAAATTGGGTAAGAATACAATTCAATACTAAATTCTGTCGGGGATGGTTATACACATATCTTAGCATTTTCTCCTGGGGTGGAGGTAAGTGTTTAAAGGGATTATTTGTATCTCACTGTATTTGTGATTCCTATTTGACAGTTACTTTCACACGTCTACACATTACTTCTGCTTAATAATAAACACAATACCTTTTGCTTTTCCCTTATTAGTGTTCACTCACTAGTTCCCTTCATGGATAGCTCTTCTTCATTCCTTCTTTGACAATGGTATTCCCTAGGGTTTAGGGTTCAGGGTTTTTTTCACTCCACATACCCTCCTTGACTAACTTCACATGCCCTCTATCTGTACACTATTTACTGTAAGGGAAAGCAGAGTTTCTTAACTTTATGCTTAACACTTTCCTAGTTCCTTCTCCGTTTCAGTCTTGCTAAATTAAGTGATCAAATTTTAATACATTATTTGGGCCAAATATATGGAAGGGGCAGTGGCAAAAATGAAGTGCTTTTCCTTGTGTTTATCGGTCATTGTTTCTAGGCTTAATATATGTGCTGGGAAGAAGGCAGCAAGATTCTGCAACTTGAATTCTAGCTTGTAAGGCAATGATACAGAACCTGCCTTAGGCTAGTGTTAAGAAAGGCCCCTCACTTTTCCTAGAGCCCTGAGCAATGGGATCAGGTACTTAAGTGGTATTTTGTTTGCCATGCATTACTATCTCTACCATAATCTCCTAACTAGTCTTGCCCTCTGTCAACTCAGCCTCCACAATGCAGCCAGAATAATGATAATTTTTTTTTTTTTTGGAAATGGAGTCTCCCGTCACCCAGGCTGGAATGCAATGGCGCGTTCTCGGCTCACTGCAACCTCCCCCTCCTGGGTTCAAGTGATTCTCCTGCCTCAGCCTCCTGAGTAGCTGGGATTACAGGTGCGTGCCACCAGTCCTGGCTAATTTTTGTATTTTTAGTAGAGACGGGGTTTCACCATGTTGGTCAGGCTGGTCTCTAACTCCTGTCCTCATGATCTGCCTGCCTTGGCCTCCCCAAAGTGCTGGGATTGCAAGTCTGAGCCACCGCACCCAGCCAATCTTTCTAAGATCATTATTTCACTATGTTGCAAACTTCCTTAAGGTCCTCCAACAGATTTTCAATGATTCACATCTGAAGTCTCTTAACATGGTGAATACAGTACTATCTGACCTGACCTTTAGCCACCTGTCCTCACCCCTCTCCCCTGGCTTCTTGCCAGGTAGGCCAAAGTACATGCAGCTTCAGGGACTCTCCATGACTTTTCCTTATTTATCTTTACATATGCTGGCAGCATCCTTTCCATTCACAAATACTCATTAAGTGCCTACTGTGGGCCAGGTAATGTTCTGGGAAATGCAGATAATGTATCCAATAAGAAGGGGTTCCAGCCTTCAAGGAGCTTATACTTTGGAGTGTGTGCATGCACGCCTGCTGGGGAAGGAGGGGGATGAAGGGACAGATAACAAGTACATAAATAAAAGTCATGTGGCTATCTGAGTAAAGTGCTCAAGAGCTCCCCGGGGCAAACGAACCAGCAAACACAAAAGTGTGGCTGACTCAGGAACAGCAGAGAGACTGGCTGGAGTAAAGCAGGAAGAGGGAAAATGGTGAAATGATAAAATAAGAGTGGAACAGGCCGGGCACAGCAGCTCACAGCTGGAATCCCAGCACTCTGGGAGGCCGAGGTGGGTGGATCACCTGAGGTCAGGAGTTCAAGGCCAGCCTGGTCAACATGGTGAAACCCATTCTCTACTAAAAATACAAAAATCAGCCAGGTGTGGTGGCACGTGCCCATAATCCCAGCTACGCAGGAGGCTGAGGCAGAGAATCACTTGAACCCGGGAGGCGGAGGCTGCAGTGAGCCGAGATTGCACCACTGCACTCCAGCCTGGGCGACAGAGTGAGACTCTGTCTCAAAAATAAACAAAAAACAAAAAACAAAGTGAAAGAGTGGAGCAGGAGGCGGGGGACAAATCCTCTAAGGCCCAGGTCATGGTAGGGACTCTGGAATTTAAGCCTTATGGGAAGCTGGGGAATTATGTGTTCATCTGAGTTGGCTGCTGCGTGGACCAACTATGCCAGGGCACCAGTGGAAGCAGGGAGGGGAGAGACTACTGAAGAAGCTACCGCAGCTCTTCAGGTGAGAAAGGGCTGGAGGCACAAATGACTACACCAGGCTGTCCTGAGAAGGAAGAGCTAGCGGGACCAAGAATAACAAGACTCAGGACTCCCAGGAAGCTGAGAAGGAAACAGGAAAGTTAATGATCACGCCTAGGTTTCCAGCCAGAATTCTGAGTGCTGCCACTAATCACCAAGAAGGGGAAGACCAGAAAAGGGGCAGGTCTGAGGGGCATTCTGCTTCAGGTATGTTTGTGGTGGCTGAGATACCTTAACAGAGTCGCAGGAAGACACCGAAATACTAGTTATATTTATGATTCTGGAGATCTGGGGAAGGTCAGAGCTACAGACAGGCATTTGGGGGTCAGCAGCATGTGGGTTTCATTTAAAGCTAAAGAACTGAAAGGAATCACTTGGACACTGAAATATTTGGAGGTTAAGAAGAATAATATCAGGAGAGTACAGTGTTCCAAAGCCAAAGGAAGAAGTACTTCAGGGAGGAGTGAATGATAACTGTGGCAAATAATTTGAGGACTAAAAACTTAATCCTGATTGTGGCAAGACAGAGGTTGTTTGGGATTAAATAACAGAGCTATCAGTGGAATCATAGGGAAGAGAGCCTGACTGGAGTGCGTGGAGGAAACAATGGGAGAGGAGAAAATAGAAACACCAAGAGCAGAAACCCTTTTCAACAGTTTCCAAAGGAGAGTAAGAAAATGGGACATAGGGGAGCTTTTATTTTTTAATGGATGTGATTACAACTCAAAAGTCCATTATCAATTCTGGAAAACTCATCCCAACTCTAAAGTGCCAATATTTTAGTTCTGAAATCATGTTTTTCACTGAAGCGGACGTGAATTTTGAATTGTGGATATCCTAACTCTTCCTTATGACCTGTTTAGAACTTTCCAGAGGCCTACAAATAGGTCTCCTGAGGTTCAGTTCAACCTTTGCTTCCTCCCAGAATCAAGCCCAGGCCTCAGCAACCTGAAGAACAAGGTGAAGGCCTAGGTTAGAAGCTGAGAAACAGAACGATCTTGCTGACGGCCGCTGCCCTGACCAGTTCCTGTTACTAGGTCTAGACTCTTCTACCTGGACTCCTACTACACCCACACAGTGTTTCTTCAACCTGCTCTCCCTGGATGATTTCATTCACTCCCACACCTCCTACGTGTATGACTATCCTGAAAAATACTTTACTGAGGTCTTTCCAACTGCCAGCTACAATTTCCACTTGAGTATCTTTCTTTTTAAATTCAGCCTGTCCAAATCTGAACCCAGAGCATTCCTTTTCAAACATTTTTATATGTTTTCCAGTTCAAAATGACATCATGATCTCTTCAATTACTTTACCATTTATCTTAGAATTTTCTCTTCCCTAGGCACTCATCAAAATCTTTACTTTTTTGTTTTTTGAGAGACAGGGTCTTGCTCTGTTACCCAGGCCGAAGTACACTGGTGCCATCATAGTTCACTGCAGCCTCAAACTCCCGGGCTCAAGCGATTCTCCCACCTCAGCCTCCTGAGCAGCAGGAACGACAGGTGCACACTGGCAAGCTTGGCTAATATTTTTATCTTTTGTAGAGACAGCGTTTCATTTTGTTGCCCAGGCTGCACATTCTCTTAAATCTCATCACTAAAATGTCTCTGACAAGCCATCGTGAATATGTCTAAGTTCAGGATCTCCTTACTGTAGAGTGACTTGCTCCTGATCCTTAAGTTACTCCCTTGACCTGTTTCTCGCCTTTCCAGTATTACTTCCCACTGGATTTACCCCTCTTAATACACAGAATTGCTCATGTTATTTCAAAAAGCAGTGGTCATTCCTTACTTTATTAATTCATCAAATATTTTAAAAGCACCTACTATGTATTAGGCTCTGTCCTAGGCATCGGTGATCCACAGTTCCCTACGGATCCAGTAATTAAAAGGAACAGTTGATTTCTTCAAGGAGTTTATGGTTGTACATTAGAAAAGAAGACATCAACAGGTAATCACAATACAATGTGACAGTGTCTACAATAGAAACATAAGCTAGAAATGGACGTGACCATGCGCTTAGAATCATATCCAACTGTCCTTAGATAGTGAGGGTGCAGATAGAAAAGGGGTGCAGCAGGAGGTTGCTGGAGTGTTTTGTAAGAACTGACATATAAGATGGGATGTGAATGGAATAACTATAGGCTAGATGAAGGGTCAGCACGAGGGCTGAAGGCGGCACCGAAGTCTTTGAACGCAAGTCAGTTTTCCAGATTATTTGCTGGAGTATTCATCCCCACCTTGCCCTACAGCTAGTCAGAGTAACAGCTCCACCTATGGAAATGTCACTTGCATTTGCAGTCACACAGGGTTTTCTGGAGTCAGAGAACTCAGGGAGCAATCTGCTGGGAACCATACATAAACTCTGATGGGGGTAGTATTGCATATTTGTAAACATCCTCCACAATCTTTGTGCTGGCGGAAAAGAGAAAAGCTGTTCTGGAAATTTTGTTGTGGTAACTCTTATTTGTAAAGCTTTTAACGTAGAAATGTTCAGCATATGGAAAAGTAGTGTGAATCGTACAATGAATCTCCAAGCCAGCTTCAGTAACCACCAACACTATTCTATCTATAACCTTGTTATGGGCTGAATTGTATCGCTCAAAGAAGATACGTAGAAGTCCTAACTTCCAGGACCTCAGAAGGTGACCTTATTTTAAAATATGGTCTTTGCAGGTTCAATCAAATTAAGATGAAGTCATTGGGTGAGCCCTAGTCCATCGTGACTGCTGTCCCTGTAAACTGGGGAAATCTGGACACAGGCATCCAGAAGGAAAGATGATGTGAAGACACAGGGTGAACACAGTGTGAAGACGGAGGCACAGATAGGACTGACGCAGCTGCAGGCCATGGAGATCTCCAAGTCGGCCATCACTGCAAGCTAGCAAGAGGCCAGGAAGGATTCTACGCAGAGTCTCAGAGGGAGTGGGGCCCTGCAAGTATCTTGATTTTGACCTTTAGAACTGTGAGACTGTAGATCTCTGTTGTTTTAAGCCACGAAGTGTGTGGTACTTCAGTATGGAGCCCTAGCAAACTAATACAAATCCTTACATCTCTTCCAGTAGATTATGCTAAAGCAAATCCCAGACAGCAATCACTTCATCTGCAAAAACATCAAAACTACTCTTATCACACCCATCAAAATTGACACTATTGCTTGCAGTTACTTTTGCCCTTAGAATACATACCACCGAGTAATTCTTTCTGTGGCTAAGCCACCAATCTGGAACACAATTAGGGTTGTTTCATTCTGCTCTCAATATGTGGGGGGTATTTGCTCATTTTTGTTTAATTTTCTTTTATAATTATTATTATTTTTTTTTTTTGAGACGGAGTCTCGCTCTGTTGCCCAGGCTGGAGTGCAGTGGCCGGATCTCAGCTCACTGCAAGCTCCACCTCCCGGGTTCACGCCATTCTCCTGCCTCAGCCTCCCGAGTAGCTGGGACTACAGGCGCCTGCCACCTTGACCGGCTAATTTTTTTTGTATTTTTTTAGTAGAGACAGGGTTTCACTGTGTTAGCCAGGATGGTCTCGATCTTCTGACCTTGTGATCCACCCATCTCGGCCTCCCAAAATGCTGGGATTACAGGCTTGAGCCACCGCGCCTGGCCTCTTTTATAATTTTATAAACCTTTTTTATAGTTCTGAAGTCAAAATTATGAGGCCTCAGAGTTCTAGATTCTACCCCGTTCCATCCTTTGTATTCTTTCACCTGATAGATAGCCATCTTTATTGATCTCTTTTTATTCTTTTTCTTTTGCTTTTATCTTTCTAAAAAAAAAAATTGCACTGTTTAATGACTGGGATATGTTCTGAGATATGTGTTGTTAGCAATGTTGTCGTTGTGCAGTCATCACAGAGAGTACTTACACAAATCTAGATGGTACAGGCTACTACACACCTAGGCTACACGGTACAGCCTGTTGCTCCTGGGCTACACCCCTATACAGCATGTTGCTTAACTAAACACTGTAGGCTACTATAACACAATTATAAGTACTTGCGCATCTAAACATATTTAAACATAGAAAAGGGACAGGAAAAATGCAGTATTATCATGTAAGGGACCATCATCACATATGTAGGCCATCACTGACTGAAACATTATGTGGTCCATGACAGTATAAGCAAATACACACACTCTTCTTGGCATCCCCCACCCACCTTTCTTAGATAACAATACTAACTGCTCTGTTCTGTACTTATTCTCACATTCTGGAGATCACCCCATAGTGGAATTTACAGAGGTCTTCCTCATTCCACTTTACAGCTGTGTGGACGTACCACAGTTTATTATCCTTGGAGTGCCTTAGCTTTAGTTCTATGCCCCCAATTCCTCTCACTCCGCATCTTTCCACAGGCAACTTCAATTGTAGACTCATCCTCTAAGCAAGATAGCAGCTTAGATGCCTCAAAGTCAACACACCTAAAACCAAACCCACGATTCTTCCCTCCAACCTGGTCAACCCCGTGCCTCTGTAAATGGCACCAGTTCTGAATCAAAACCTTAAGAGTTATCCTTAATACTTCTCCCTTCCTCAGCCCCTCATCTAATCAATTACGAAGACCTGTTTATTCTGCCAACCAAACCTGCCTCACATTCGTCTGCCTTTCCCCATCTACTGCCACCGTCCCATCACGAGCCTTGCCTCCAATGTCACGTGCCTCTCCTGATTTTCCTCAGAGTACGCTTCCACTTGTCTTCCCTACGGGTTCATTTCTCTCTGCCCGGCTTCCTGAAATACTGGAGTTCCTCAAGATTCAGTCCTAGGCTCTTTCTCACTCTTACTGTAATATGAACGCTCTCCCTAGGCCAACTCACCCTCCCCCATTATTTCAATTATCCTATATTGATGAGGTTCTTCCAAATTTACATTTCATGCTCAGTCTATATTTTGAGGTACTGTACTCCAAAATTAACACTACTTGTCATCGCCATTGGGATATAACTAGGTCAACCAAAAACAACTCAATTTAATTAATCTAAAACCAAATTTATATCACCTCCAAATCTGATCTCCTTCTAGTGTTCCTGTGTCACTGAATGACATCACCGACCATCACAGAACAAACCAGAAATCAAGCAGCATCCCTGACAACCCCATCTCCCTTTTGTTTGTTTTTATTTTCTTTGTTACCCCATCTCCTCTATCTTCCATGTCTCACAGTCCTGCTAGGTGTAACTCCTGGACTTCTCTGGGACTGGTTCACTTCTTTCTGTTTCCAACACCACTAACCTAGTCCAAGTCACTCGTGCATTCATTATGTAACTGGATGCCTACCCTTGCCAGGGACTGTTTTAGGTTCTTGGAAAACAGGAGTGAAACAGGAGTGAATGAAACAGGCAGCCTCCCCTACGGCAGCTTACAATGCACAGGCAGAGACAGATCGTGAAGAAACAGGTGCTATTACACAGTGCTAAGCACAGGGAGGGAAAAGAAACAGCAGGCTGAGGAGATGATGTGGGGCTGGAGGGCCGTGTGTCAGATGAGCTGTGCCTGTGTGAGCCGAAGCCTTTGCAGCACAAGGAAGTGAGTGAGCCACATGAGCCCATGACCACCACAAAGAACAGTCCCAGACAGAAAAAAGCAAGGGAGAGGCCCTGAGTGGGGCCTGCTTGGCCCCCTGACAAACTGCAGGGTGGCCGAGGGTGATCAGAGGTCTTGAATGAAGGGCAGAGTAGGAGTTGAGGGTTGAAGAGGTAGCCAGGGCCAGACCATGTAGTGTATTTCTCCCAAAGGAGAGTTAAAAAGATAGACAAGTGTAGTTCCCATATCATAAAAATCTCAACTTTCTTCAGGGAGGAGAAAGCTCTCCCCAGCACCGGGGCTGTGGGGACCGAGGATGCCTGCCCTGCAGCTTCTTGCTGGACCCATGGCACAAGGGGCCGTCACTGAGCCCTCTGGACCCGAAAAGCCCTGCACTGTGGCCGTCAGGTTCTCCACATGGGCTGGCGGCTGCAGAACGCAGCCTGGGCCTGCCCTGTGCTACTTATGGTTCCTCAGAGCCTGTGCTTGGCTCTCAAGCACCAACTAAACCCTGTGACAGAGCCCACAGCTCTCTCGGGCACCTGTTCCGCCTTCTCCTCGCTGACTTTGCTTCTCCGGACATTCAAGAACACCATTTCTTTTTTTTTTGAGACTGAGTCTCACTCTGTTGCCCAGGCTGGAGTGCGGTGGTGTGATCTCGGCTCACTGCAAGCTCCGCCTCCCGGGTTTACGCCATTCTCCTGCCTCAGCCTCCCAAGTAGCTGGGACTACAGGCACCCGCCACCTCGCCCAGCTAGTTTTTTGTATTTTTAGTAGAGACGGGGTTTCACTGTAGTCTCGATCTCCTGACCTCGTGATCCGCCTACCTCGGTCTCCCAACGTGCTGGGATTACAGGCGTGAGCCACCGCGCCCGGCCTACAAACACCATTTCTTAGGCCTGGAGCAATTCTCCACATTCTTGGATCCTGGGCCCTTCCTCAGGGAAGCCTTTGCTGGCGCCAGCTGCCTGCTCTGCACTCTCTCTGCACCCAGTGTCTTTCCCACGTGGGCCTCACTGGAATGTGTCCTTCTGTGCCTTGTGTGCAATGTGTGTTCACCTCGTCCCCCACTAGATCGTGCACTCCAGAAGCGCAAGACCTGCATCCCTTTCTGCCCAGTGCTAAACAAGGGACAACAAAGCTGTGGGCGAGGGTTCAACCTCGATCCCCCAGAGCCAGAGCCCCCCAGCTCAACCGCACTCAGCCCCCCAACCGCGCTCAGCCCCCCAACCGCGCTCAGTCCCCC
>NC_045437.1:112118702-112124180 GCF_002776525.5 Piliocolobus tephrosceles | reverse complement strand
TTTCTCTCCTCTGATTACTTCTCGGGCTCTGTCAGATTCCTCCTGCTTAAGCACCTCGCAAATGCTGTTTCCTGAATTTCGGGCCTGCACTCAGCCCCTCACCCGGCCAGCTCCAGGTTTCTAACGCCCCTGTCATTCTGATGGCTCCCTGACCTCCCTTGAGTCTCGGCCCTGTCACTTATACACCTGCCCACCAGCAATCTCCCCCTGACTACTTCACTCACATCTCAAGCGAGATCCATCACACACACACCTGCTCCTGTGCCCTGATCACGCGGGCGCCTCCTCCTCCCCCCTCACAAACTCACGGCAAGTGCCTTCATCCAGACCCTCCCACCACCTGCCTCCCTCCATGACTGCAATTGCTCTGCAAGGCTTCCTGCCTTTTTTTCTTTTGAGATACAGTCTCGCTCTGTCACCCAGGCTGGAGTGAAGTGGCACAATCTCGGCTCACTGTAACCTCCGCCTCGAAGGTTCAAGCGATTCTCCTGCCTCAGCCTCCTGAGTAGCCGGGATTACAGGCATGCACCACCACGCCTGGCTAATTTTTGTATTTTTAGTAGAGACGGGGTTTTGCCATGTTGGCCAGGCTGGTCTCAAACTCCTGACCTCAGGTGAGCTGCCTGCCTCGGCCTCCCAAAGTGCTGGGATTACAGGCGTGAGTCACCATGCCCAGCGTTTTGCCTCACTTTCAATCACGATACTTCTAACATGACCATTCTTGTAAATTCAAATCACATAAGAAAGTCACGAATATATTCTCTTTGTGAAAAATTAAAACTACATGTAAATAACGCCCCCTTCCACAGGACCCATTCTCAATCCTATTCCAAGTGTCACTAATGTCACCAGCTAAGGTGTGTCCTCCTAACCTTTCTCTCTGGGCTTACGTGCACATGACACATACACATAATTTTCATTAAACATAGATGGTGGCGTCCTAACAATGCTCTGTAACTTGCTGGGAGCTCTGTCCACATCCCTGGACTCTTGTTTTCAGGGTGGTGATGCTCGCCAGAGTAAGGACACGCCGCAGGTCCCTTAGCTGTTCTTACACTGATGGAGACTCAACTGTTTCTGATTCAGACCAACTTTTCTAAGATACCAAGAACCATACGACTCTCTGCCCAAATCCTTCAATTATTTCCAGTGCTCCATGGGACAGTTTCCACCTCTTAGAACTGTGCCAAAGCTCTTACCACACGGCCCTTTCCCAGCTTTCTATTTCCTTCCTCACCTCCTCCTTTCCCAAATACACACTGAGCTTCAGCCAGAGTGATTATTTGAAATTCCTGAAACATACTATGTTTGCTGAATGAATACATGAAAATACAGCCCCATTCTAAAACAACAGGAAAGAATAAGAAAAGAGATTCTGAGAGATTCATGGGGAAGTGATTACAGGAAGTAATCGTGTGTAAGAGCCTGGGCTTCCCCTTCCCCACCCCTTCTTGAGGTCTGATAATTCTCAAGGGAGTTTCCCAACCAACCAACACTCCTACCTCCTCTCATTAACCAGATCGCTGTCTACGGCGTTTCCCGAGCACCTTGGGCCACCCACTTACCCAGAGAGGAGTTGCCAGAACTGTCTTTCTCTACCTTCCAGGGATCTTCTCCTTGCTGCAACAGGGAGATCACTTTTGGTTTGGTAAATGGGAGTCCTGCACATAGACAAAAAACCAAAACAAAACAAATCAGACTTGGTTTTGCTTTGATACAGTTATCCCAAATTTAAACACAGAACTTATAGGATGGTACAAAGAGCTTCTGTGTAGTGCTTAAGTTGTGCCCCTAGGAGGTAAGTGGGTAGGGTAAGGAAAAGACAAGTGACTTGTAGGACATGACTTTGGTATAATTAATTCTGTTAGGAAAATATGATCGACATGCAGTATTGGTAATAGGATGCCGTAAGCTTTCTATAAAAGAGAAAATGTTAAGATAGAGAGACCAGTTAAAATTTATAAGTATGTTATCTATGAAAAAAATTATGTACCAAGTAGCTTGTTTAAAATGAGAAAACACTATCTGACTCCCCTCCTTTTTTTTTGAGGAGGAGTCTCGCTCTATTGCCAGGCTGGAGTGCAGTGACGCAATCTTGGCTCACTGCAACCTCTGCCTCCCAGGTTCAAGTGATTCTCCTGCCTCAGTCTCCCAAGTAGCTGGGACTGCAGGAGCATGCCACCACACCTACATTTTTTGTATTTTCAGTAGAGATGGGGTTTCACCATGTTGGCCAGGATGGTCTTGATCTCCTGACCTTGTGATCCGTGTGCCTCGGTCTCCCAAAGTGCTGGGATTACGGGTGTGAGCCACCGCGCCCGGCCTATCTGACTGCCTTTGAAGGATGGCAGTGATCAGCAAACTATGGGTCATGGGCCAAATCCAGACCACTGCCTGTTTATGTATGGCCCTGTGCCAAGAATGGTGGGAAGAAAGGAGAAATATGTTACAGAGACCATTATGCAACCCACAAAGCCTAAAATCTTTACTATGTGCCTTTATTTATTTATTTTTGAGACCGAGTCTCGCTGTCGCCCAAGCTGGAGTGCAGTGGCGGGAACTTGGCTCACTGCAAGCTCCGCCTCCCGGGTTCACACCATTCTCCTACCTCAGCCTCCAGTGCAGCTGGGACTACAGGTGCCCGGCATCATACCCAGCTAATTTTTTTGTATTTTTTAGTAGAGGCTGAGTTTGACCGTACTAGCCAGGATGGTTTCTATCTCCGTCTGCCTCGGCCTCCCAAAGTGCTGTGATTACAGGCGTGAGCCACTGCGCCTGGCCTACATGGCTTTTTATAGTAAAAGTTTGCTGATCCCTGGAAAAGACAAGTGGGAAAGGCAAGTGGCAGGCCTAGAGGCTGAACGAAGCCCCCTGTTGGGAGACGAGCAAACTACAGAATCGTTGGGAAATGATGCCTGAATCATGGACAAGCTTCGACTGTACAATTACATGGAGGGAGAAGAATGATTATCAATACCACCTTTTCCATTCCCAGACACGGGGCAATTCCATGCCTATAAGGGGAGTATGCTTTTAATGTTTATTTATAGAGATTTGATTTGTATAATCCTCAAACTCAGCTCAAGTTTTTCAGTGACCAACTGCTTTTATTCAGGGAAGGAGGTGCTGAGATATCCCAATTTTCGAATTCTGTTTCTACAGGGGAAAATTCCTTACCCAGTGAGACCAGGTTCCTATAGTTCTCCAGCATCACATCACGGTACAAGTTTCTCTGAGAAGGAGCCAGCTTTCTCCACTCATCCCGGGTAAAGAGCACAGCCACGTCCTCGAACGTCAGTGACACCTGTAAGGACAAGTCGTTCCAGCTCACCCAGGACCCCCCTCACAGAGTGGACGGGATGGCAGTGGGGAAGACAGGCTACCCGTGATAACACTTCTGATACTATTCAAGCATCTGATGGTTCCAGGTCATTCCTTTAATGAACAATTGGCCAGTAACAAATATATACTGAGCGGCACACAGTGAGATTCGGGCCCTTGTGCAGCCGCTGTAAGAGATGGGTAGAGGGATTACGGCCATTAGTGGCAGTGTTCATTAGAAAACTCTTTCTGATGGCGATTTGATAATACATATTAGAACCCTTCAAGTATATTCTTTAAAGTACCAATTACTCTATTTGTACTGTAATGAACAGTGCACAAAAGTACACACATGAACATATTCATGGTGTTTGTAAGAGCAAAAAACCAGGAACAATCTAAATACTTAATGATGGAGGTTAGGTTAAATAACTTAAGGTACTCCCTGTGTGTTTACTCAAGCTTTAGGATAGTAATGATGAAAAGTAAAATAGCTATAATTTATTGAAGGCTTTCTATGGGCCAAGTATTGCTCTCAGAGCTTTGTCAATCTGCCGCGTATAATCTTTATTTAACATTCACAACAATCCTACGAAGACGATACTATTTTTGTTACCACTTTACACAAGAGAAAACAAAGTCACAGATAAGATATTTGTCCAGGTCACGCAGTCACTGACAAGCTGTGTGACTTGTACACATTTTTTTTTTTCCAAGAGATGGAGTTTGGCTCTTGCTGCCTAGGTTGGAGTGCAATGGCATGATCTTGGCTCACAGTAACCTCCATCTCCCAGGTTCAAATAATTCTCTTGCCTCAGCCTCCTGAGTAGCTGGGATTACAGGCATTGGACACCATGCCCAGCTAATTTTTGTATTTTTAGCAGAGACAGGGTTCCACCATGTTGGCCAGGCTGGTCTCGAACTCCTAACCTCAGGTGATCTGCCTGCCTCGGCCTCCCAAAGTGCTGGGATTACAGGTATTAGCCACTGCGGCCAGCTGACTTGTACACATTTCTTATCCTGTGACTTTGTTTTTTCTTGTGTAATTCAAAGCCAGGCAGATGCCTGACTGAGCCTCTATTCTTAACTACTCTGTAAAACTGCCTTTTAATGCCTGCCCCTAGGGTTGAGAAATAAACGTAATCTACACAATGAAGATGGATAGCGATGATGGTTGCACAACAATGTGAAAGTACTTAAAATGCCCCTGAATTATACACTTAAAACGGTAAATTTTATGTTATATATATTTTGCCACAATAAAACAAAAGTTAAAATGGTAACATACGTGGTAGCATACATACATACACACACACACAAATGTGTATAGAAAATGCTTTATTCGGGCTGGGTGCAGTGGTGCACGTCTGTAATCCCAGCAGTTTGGGAGGCTGAGGCGGGTGGATCACCTGAGGTCAGGAGTTTGAGACCAGCCTGGCCAACGTGGTGAAACCCCGTCTCTAATAAAAAAAAAAAAAAAAAAAAACTTAGCCGGGCGTGACCGCCGGCGCCTGTAATCCCAGCTACTCGAGAGGCTGAGGCAGGAAAATTGCTTGAACCCAGGAGGCAGAGGTTGCAGTGAGCAGCCAAGATCCCGCCACTGCCTGGGCGATAACGCGAGACTCAAAAAATAAATAAATAAATAAATAAATAAATAAATAAATAAAAACCACTAGACATGGATTGAGAGGGCGGGAGGTCCTCCCTACAGAATCCACCACTCATGAGGGTGGACCAGCTCCTCCAAGGGAAAAGGACTTGGGCTCCATCCTGGCTGAAGATGGTCCCGGTGAAGAACCTCAGTTAGTGGGGAAAATCCACCCACTAGGATCTGGAAGGGCAGTGAGCTCACCTGGGGCCTCGCTTCCTGCTGCCCAGCAGCCATGTCCTCTCCGGGCTCTCCCCTGAGGACTGTGCAGTCTCCAGCAGGCAGATCTGAGAAGGAAAAGGGAGCCAGGAAGAAGCCCCTTATGCTTTCCAGCCCTGGAATCCGCAGCTCTGAAACCCCGACCCCCGCTGAGAAAGACCCCGGGCGCCCTCACAGGGAGTCGGGAGGAGCCAGGAGCCCGCGGACCGGAGCAGCGCTGGGCCGCCGTCCAGGCCCGGGTCTCCCAGGCTTGGGGCCTACGGAGGGGACGCCGGACCCGCAGCGGCAGC
>NC_045437.1:112109459-112118602 GCF_002776525.5 Piliocolobus tephrosceles | reverse complement strand
CCCCCGCGCCGCTGAGTCCCTCGGCGTCAGCTGGCACTACCAGCACCCGCCGCACCGCTCAAGAAACTGAGGCAGCGCCGGGCACCTGCTCCGTTCACGCCCCTGCGAGGCTGGCCGGGACTCCCACAACCACGGCCCCGGGAACGACTTCCCTCCGCCTCAAGCCTTTCCCAGCCGGTTCCTCTCTCTCCCGCCAAGGATTCACCTCCTGATTCTACAGAAAACGGCTTTTTTTTTTTTTTTTTTTTCTGAGGCGGGGTCTCGCTCTGTCGCCCAGGCTGGAGTGCAGTGGCGCGATCTTGATTCACTGCAAACTCTGCCTTCCAGGTTCAAGCAATTCTCATGCCTCAGCCTCCCGAGTAGCTGGGACTACAGGCGCACGCCACCATGCCCGGCTAATTTTTGTATTTTTAGTAGAGAGAGGTTTCACCATATTGCCCAGGCTGGTCTCGAACTCCTGATCTCGGGTGATCTGCCCGCCTTGGCATCCCCAAATGCTAGGGCTACAGGTGTGAGCCACCACGCCCGACCCGACGTATCCCATTTCTAACACAATGCTTCATTTTTATTGTTTTTTGAGACGGAGTCTCGCTCTGTTGTCCAGGCTGGAGGGCAGTGGCGCGATCTCGGCTCACTGCAAGCTCCGCCTCCCGGGTTCACACCATTCTCCTGGCTCAGCCTCCCGAGTAGCTGGGACTACAGGTGCCGCCACCACGCCCGGCTAATATTTGTATTTTTAGTACAGACGGGGTTTCACCGTTTTAGGATGGTTTCGATCTCCTGACCTCCTGATCCGCCCGCCTCGGCCTCCCAAAGTGCTGGGATTACAGGCGTGAGCCACCGCGCCCGGCCAGAAAACGGCTTTGAAGAGGAAAGCACTGGGTGTCCCGAGGCGGGAGGCGAGGGGTGGCCGTCCTGGGGACGGGCTCGGAAACCGGGGCCCGGCTGCGTCCGCCCTGCCCTCGGGGTCCCGGTGCCCCGACTCCACGAGGCCCACACGGAGTGGGCTGGGCGGGCCCGGGAGGAAACACCAGGCCCCGCGTCCACGGCGGGCTGCGGCGAGTTGGACGCGGATGCACCGGCCGCGGCGAGGGAACGCCCAGCGGAGGTGCGAGAGTCCAGGTCCCGGCGCGGGGGCCGGTGACAGACGCGGGGGTGCCCGCCAGCGCCCACAAAGGCTTTCTGAGCCCCGGCGGCTGCAGGCCGTCCCCGCGCCGGGTGCCGCCTCCTCCCGGCCTGGCCCGCCTCCGCCGCTCACCTCCCTAAGCTCAGGCGTTCCCGGGCCGCGCCTCCCCGGCCGCACTCTGCAGGCGGGAGGCTCCGGAACCGCCGGGCCGGACTGCAGGCTCGCGACCCGGCTCCGCCCCGGCGGCGTCTGGGCGACCTCAGGCCCCGCGCCGCTCACCCCGCGCCGCGCCAGGGACCAGGAGGGGGCGGGGCAGCCGCTGAGGCCGCTGGGAAATGGAGTCCACGGGAGGATGCCGGCTTTCGAGGAAGTGTAGTTCTATGCGTTTGAGGCGGGGTCCAGGCTGAGCTGTTAGGCGCCCACACGCCACAAGAGGGCCCCATGTGAGCTGGAGGGCCCCAGGTTCCTGGAATATAGGGAAGAGAAGAGGAGGTTCACGGACGGCAGTAACTTGCAACTCTGGGTCGGTGTGAATTTCGGGAGGGAGGGCGTGGGCGGCAGGAAAACAACGGCCCGGAACAGACCTGTTTCCCCTCAGTTATTCACCAGAGGGGCACTGAGCACCTGGTGTGTGCCAAGCACGGATGCAAGTGGTTTCAAATGCATCAATGAATGAAACAAACGTCATTGCCGCGGGGAACATTTTTTGGGGGGTTGGGAGCAGACAATAAACCATACACATAATTATATAACATCCTGGGGGATAAATGTGGGGAGAAAAAGGGTATGTGGAGGGTTTGGTCGCTGAGGTGAGAATGGACGAGGTCTCCCAGGAAGTGCCTGAAGCACAGGGGACGGAGGTTCCAGCTACTCTGAAGCCAACGGATGTATATATATACATTTAACTAAATCTTCGCCGTTACAAAAAGAACACCGGCTCTATTTAGAAAGTTTGGCGCTTCCCTACTGAAGAACATGCCTTGAACATCTGAATTTGTCAATATTCTCCCTCAGTGGCATTTTTGATAGCTTCATTGCATTCCATTGCATTTAATTATTATTATTATTTTCTTAAAAAAGTAATTGGCTGGGGGCGGTGGCTCATGTCTGTAATCCCAGCACTTTGGGAGGCAGAGGCGGGTTGATCACGAGGTCAATCCAAGACCAGCCTGGTCAAGATGGTGAAACCCCCGTGTCTACTAAAAATACAAAAATTAGCCGGGCGTGGTAGGGGCACCTGTAGTCCCAGCTACTCGGGAGGCTGAGGCAGAGAATTGCTTGAACTGGGAGGCGGAGCTTGCAGTGAGCCGAGATTGAGCCACTGCACTCCAGCCTGGGCGAGAGAGCAAGACTCCATCTCAAAAAAACAAAACAAAGTTTCATTAAATTAAGCTTATTTCAATATATTTAAACTAGTTATTTATATAATTTATATTTTAGTTGTTTACATTATTTCACATTTTTTAACACCTTTAATATCCTTGCAGCTATATCTTTGAAGATTATTTTCTTAAACCGCTTTAAATTGACGAGAGAGAGCAAAGTGGGAGGGGCCATACACATTCCAAACAACCACATCTCAGGAGAACTCACTCACTATGATGAAAACAGCATGGGGGTGGCCGTCCCCAGACCCCTCCCTCAACCTGTGGGGATTACCATTCAAGATGAAGATTTGGGTGAGGACACAGAGTCAAACCATATCACAAGTAGACCTCAATAGCCAGCTGGAAATCAGCTTAGGAAGTAATGAGAAAGGAACAGAATCAATAAACTTCTGATTTAACCACTCCAGCACTTATGCTATTTAAAATGTGAAATATACATACAAAAAGCCAATTAGAACATACAGGTTATAAGCATAGAACGCAGGATTATAAAGATAATACCCCTGCAACCATCCACCCAAGTTGAGAAGTAGACCCTTACTAACGGCTAGTACAGTTGTCCCTAGGTATCCACAGGGGATTGGTTCCAGGATACCCCTGGATACCAAAACCTGATGACGCTCAAGTCCTTATTTTAAAAAAATGGCATACTATTTGCATATAACCTATAGGTATCCTCCTACATACTTCAAATCATCTTTAGGTTACTTATAATACCTAACACAGCGTAAAGCTGTGAGTATTATCATATGTGGCCTCTATTATTTTGAGGTATATTTCTTCCATACCATGTTTGTTGAGGATTTTTATCATATAGGGATGCTGAATCTTACTGAATGCTTTTTAGCATCTATTGAAATGAGTATACGCCTTTTGGTTTTAGTTCTGTTAATGCGATGTAACATTTTTATTGATTTGGGTATGTTGAACCATCCTTGTGCCTGGGGTTAATTTCACTTGATCATGGTGAATGCTGTTTGTAATATGTTGGTGAATTCAGCTGGCTTGTGTTTTGTTGAGGGTTTTTACATCTGTGTTCAGCAGCGATATTGGCTGTAGTTTTCTTTGCTGTTGTTTCTTGTGAACGTACAGCTATATGGTTATATTGGAGGATTATTTATTCCAGTCTTCTCCGTCTGGCTTGTTTGGATTTTTATTGGATATGTTTACTTAGAGATTCTTTGTAATTTACCTGTTGATAGTTTCGATAGTTTTTTTCTTTTGTTTTCGTTTGCTTCGTTTTGAGACGGAGTCTCACTCTGTCACCAGGCTGGAGTGCAGTGGTGCGATATTGGCTCGCTGTAACCTCCACCTCCCGGGTTCAAGTGATTCTTCTGCCTTAGCCTCCCGAGTAGCTGGGACTACAGGTGCCTGCCACCACATCCAGCTATTTTTTTTTTTTTTTTTTTGTATTTTTAGTAGAGAAAGGGTTTCACCATGTTGGCCAGGCTGGTCTTGAATTTCCTGAACTCAAGTGATCTGCCTGCCTTGGCCTCCCAAAGTGCTGGGGTTACAGGTGTGAGCCACCGCGCCCGGCCTGCTGGGGTTACAGGTGTGAGCCACGGCGCCCGGCAGCCTGTTGATAGTTTCTGTCCCCCACAACTCGGTCTCTGCCTTCTTTTTAGCATTAGATGGTGCTGTAGGGCCAGGTTGGCCTTGGTTCTGGTCAACAGTGCTGCTTGCCTTAAATGGGGGAGGTTCCAAAGGGGATATGCTGGTAGAGCAGGAAGGCTGGCCACAGGTTCTTGACCAGGGAACCTGTGGCATGAACCTCTTACAGCATAATGTTGATGAACAGCCACTTGGATTTGGCATCCCCTTTGGCCAAGTTACCAAGCAGGGTTTCCAAAGCTGGGAATGGTAGTCCTGCCTCCCCCTTTGTCTCTGGCTGTCCTCAGGGATATTTCTTCCTTCAGGGGTTTTTGGTGCTTCCTGTGGGCTGAGGCAGGACAGATCTCCTGTCAAGGAACCCAGGATGAGTGAGCAGGCTGGTTGTTCATGTCGGTCTCACTGTTTCCAGTGTCGAAGTCATGAGTTGGGGGAAATTTTCCACACAGTTGGTGCAGGCAGATGGAGGGAGAGGTGTTGCGGATATGCAGTTCAATTCTCAGACTGTCTGATTGGAGCTGTCTCACTTGTCTGTGGCCCCGATAATTGTTTCCTCCTCATATTTGAATTCAGAGATATCGTTGGTGATAATCTTGGTGCTCTATATTTGTTTGTTGGCGGGGGAGAGAATGAAGCCAATTGTGCCTACGTTGCCATTTTGGAATCATAAAGTCTCTATAGATGGTCATGTGTGTTGTTTCCAGGTTTTAGGTATCAAGAACCATGTTAAAATAATATAGTAACATGTTTGTGGTGGAATCTAGGTGGTGGTATATGGGTGTTCACTGTAAAATTTTTTCAATGTTGCTTTGTGTTTGAAAATTTTCATAATAAAATGTTGGAAAAATCCAGCTGGGTGCTGTGGCTCATGCCTGTAATCCTAGCACTTTGGGAGGCTGAGGTGGGAGGATCACTGGAGTTCAGGAAATTCAAGACCAGCCTGGCCAACATGATGAAACCTTGTCTCTATTAAAAATACAAAAATTAGCCAGGAGTGGTGGTGCACACCTGTAATCCCAGCTACTCAGGAGGCTGAGACAGAATCACTTGATGCTGGGAGGTGGAGGTTGCAGTGAGCTGAGACTGTACCACTGCACTCCAGCCTGGGTGACAGAGCGAGACTCAGACTCAAAAATAAATAAATAAATAAAAGTTGGAAAAATTCTACATCTGGGCCAAAATGGAGGAACCCTATCCCTCCCAAGTCTTCCATCTTACAACAAGGAAAACTTGGACAAAACACAAAAACAAGCATAGGAAGTCCCTGAAATGTGGAAAGAAGAAGGAAAACTGGGGCTTTGGCACAATATGGTAGTAAATTTCTTCATTTTCCTTATTGCCTCCCAGATCTCCCAGCTAACTCGTTCCAGAAGCTTCCAGTCTAGAACCAGCAACAGGCAGTTATTGACTGAATATTTCTGTCCCTCTGCCAGATTTTTTTTTTTTTTTTTTTTTTTTTTGAGATGGAGTCTTACTCTGTTGCCCAGGCTGGAGTGCAGTGGTGCAATCTCAGCTCACTGCAACCTCTACCTCCCAGGTTCAAACAATTCTCCTGCCTCAGCCTCCCAAGTAGCTGGGACTACAGGTGCATGCCACCATGCCTGGCTAATTTTTTGTATTTTTAGTAGAGACGGGGTTTCGAAGTGTTAGCCAGGATGGTCTCAATCTCCTGAACTCATGATCTGCCCACCTCGGCCTTCCAAAGTGCTGGGATTACAGGCATGAGCCACTGCGCCCAGCCCCCTCTGCCAAATTTCTGTGTTAAAATCCTATTCCCCAACAAGGTGTTATTAGGAGATGGGTCCTTTGGGAGGTGATTAGGCTATCAGGGTGGCACCCTCATAAACTGGATTAGTGTCCTTGTAGGAAGAGACATGAGGACTTGCTTTCTCTCTCTGCTTTCCACCCTGTGAGGATCCAATGAGACGACCGCCACCCAAAAATCAGGACTGGGACCCTCACCTGACACTGGATCTTTAGGCACATCGGTACTGGACTTTCCACCCTCCAGAGCTGGAGGTGTTTAAGCCACCCAGTCTATGATAGCCTCAATGACTAAGACTGGCGCAGTCAAAAAGAGCTCTAAGAAAAGTCTGTTCCTTGCAGCCAAAGGACCAGCAAAAGGGTGGCCTAACACAGAGAAGCTTTTTGGTAGTATTCACCCTGCCCCAACCAGAAACCAACAGGAAAACCATACTTCCCACTTAGATCTGAGCCCCTGAAAACCAGAAGGAAGTAGTGCATTTTTCTCAAGTACAAAGAAAAAAAGAATTATGAACCATGAATTCTGTATCTGGCAAAAAGTATCACTCAGTAATGAAAGGGAAACAAAAATATTCTCAGACAAAAGATAAGTAGGAGTATTTGTTGCTAGCAAACCTACCCTTAACATCTAACTAAAGGAGGCACTCTAAAGTACATGATAACAGAAAGAGGCATGGAACT
This sequence comes from Piliocolobus tephrosceles, assembly GCF_002776525.5. Lineage (NCBI taxonomy): Eukaryota > Metazoa > Chordata > Mammalia > Primates > Cercopithecidae > Piliocolobus > Piliocolobus tephrosceles. The sequence goes on along the minus strand of NC_045437.1, from coordinate 112,112,035 downwards.
CAAGGAAGGGAAAAGAACATTGCAGTAAGTAAACACAGGGATAAACAGAATATACTATCCTGCTTATGAGCTTCTGAAATCATAGTTATGTGGGAAGCAAAAAGTATAATACCATTTCATGCAGACTCAATGTATATAGAGGAAATACTTGAGATAATTTTATTTAAAAAGCGGGGAGGCAGGAGTAACTACATGGAAGTAAGGTTTCTGCACTTTGCCGACTGTGGTAAGTCATGTACGTATATTGTTATTCCTAGGATGACCACTTAAAAAGCCATACAAAGTATAAAACCCAAAATACTATAAATACATCCAGATGCAATTTTAAAAATTGTTCAAGTAGCCCACAGAAAGGCAAGAAAAGAGATGAAAAAAATGAGAAACAGAGGAAACAAACAAAACAAAAAAAAATCCTTTCTCTGTCATTAATCAAATGGCTTATAATAGACCAGATAGCAACCCTATCTGAACATCCTTTTTTCTTTTTCTTTTTCTTTTTGAGATAGCTTTGCTCTGTCACAGAGGCTGGAGTGCAGTGATGTGATCGTAGCTTGCTGTAGCCTCAAACTTCTGGGCTCAAGTGATCCTCCTGCCTTGACCTTTTAAGAATTTTTTGCAGCTAAGAGTAACCATAGCTTTAAAAACATGTTGTTGGGGGGGAGGGGGCGGGGAGAAGAGGTGGGGAGACAGGCTGGGGAGAGGGGGTGGGGAACGGATGGAAAGAAGACTTGGAGGAGAGGGAATGAAAAGGAGACGGTGAGGAGAACAAGGTGGACAGAAGACGGCAGGGAGAGGCAGTAGAGTGCAGATGAGGGGAGGGGACCTCCCGGAGACAATGGGAAGAAGATGGCGGCGAGAGGGGGCGGGACAAAGACGACTTTGGGGAGAGGGAATGGGGAGAACATAGTGGAAGGGGTGTGGAGGATTAGAAGGGGGGTGGAGAAAGGGGGTGTGATTTGGAAGAGGGGATTGGGAAAAGGAGTGGGGGAGGGGATGGGTAAGAAGAGGGGGTGGGGAGGGACAAAGGGGGGAATGGGGTGGAAAGAAGGTGGTGGGGAGAAGAGGGTGGGCAGAGGCACTAGAGAGTACATGGTGGGGAGGGGACCTCGGGGACAGGGAATGAGGAGAAGACAGTGGGAGGAGGCCTCGGGGACAGGAAATGGGGAGATGGTGGAAGGCCGCGGAGAACGAGGGTGAGGGGAAGGGGGAAGACCTTGGAGAGAATGGAAAGCTGACCGCAGGGTGAAGAGGGCGGGCAGAGAGGATGAGGGTGTGGGGAGAAAACATTTAGAAGAGGGGTGGGGGAAGGCCGGGCGCCACGGCTCACACCTGTAATCCCAGCACTTTGGGAGGCCGAGGCAGACAGATCACCAGGTCAGGAGATCAAGACCATTCCGGCCAACATGGTGAAACCTCGTCTCTACTAAAGATAGAAAAATGACCTGGGCGAGGTGGTGGGCGCCTGTAGTCCCAGCTACTCGGGAGGCTGAGGCAGGAGAATGGTGTGAACCCAGGAGGCAGAACTTGCAGTGAGCCGAGTTCGAGCCAGCACTCCAGCCTGGGCGACAGAGCAAGACTCCGTCTCAAAAAAAAAAAAAAAAAAGACAAGTGACGAAAAGGGGGCGAGGGGTTGGGGAGAGGGGAAGGCGATCAAAAGAAACCTTGGGGCGTGGGAATGGGGAGAAGAGGGTGGGGAGGACAACAGAGAGTGGGCTGTGCAGAGAGAAGATGGGGGGAAGAGGGTGGAGAGACCGGGGGTGGGAGAAGACGTTTGGAAGAGGGAGTGGGAAAAGAAGTCGGAGATGGAGAAAAGGGGTTGGGGGAAAACAAAAAGGAAAAAATATCCGTGTTGCTGCGAACATTCTGTGCATGCTGGTACCTCTTCATGCGTTTCTCGCAAATGCCTGGGAATACATGAAGACTTTCCCAGGGGTACATAGTTATTGATAGTTTCAAGGGAGTGAATTTCTGGGCCACAATTTCCTTTTACACTCTCCTTGCATAAGAGAGGTCTCTGTTCTCTCCATTACTGCCTTCAAACAGCCCTTCTCCCATTCCCCACAGGACTCTAAAAATGGTGCCTGGCCCGGGCTTGGTGGCTTCACACCTGTAATCACAACACTTTGGGACCCCGAGGCGGGTGGATCACCTGAGGTCAGGAGTTCGAGACCAGCATGGCCAACATGGTGAAATCTCGTCTCTACTAAAAAATACAAAAATCTGCTGGGCGTGGTGGTACGCACCTGTAATCCTAGCTACTCGGGAGGTTAAGGCAGAAGAACTGCTTGAACCTTGGAGGCGGAGGTTGCAGTGAGCCAAGATCCAGCCATTGCACTCCTGCCTGGGCAACAAAGCAAAACTCTGTCTCAAAAAAAAAAAAAAAAAAAAAAAAAAGGTGCCTGGCCAGGGCTGTAAAAATTCTGTAGGGCATCACACCCTAATGTACCAAAACTGCACATTCCCCTCAGAATTTATGAAATTCTTCATAAAAAGTGATTATTTCACCCTCTGTTATAGCTCTCTACAATCCACAGAGCTCAAAAAAGTAATTTGCCATCACTTTGTTTTTTTTTTTT
>NC_045437.1:112099216-112109359 GCF_002776525.5 Piliocolobus tephrosceles | reverse complement strand
CGCCCAGGCTGGAGTGCAGTGGCAGGATCTTGGCTCACTGCAAGCTCTGCCTCCCGGGTTCACACCATTCTCCTGCCTCAGCCTCCCGAGTAGCTGGGACACAGGCGCCCGCCACCTCGCCCGGCTAATTTTTTTTGTAATTTTAGTACAGACGGGGTTTCACTGCGTTAGCCAGGATGGTCTCGATCTCCTGACCTTGTGATCCGCCTGCCTCGGCCTCCCAAAGTGCTGGGATTACAGGCGTGAGCCACCGCGCCTGGCCTTGCCATTACTTTTAATGGCTAACACCGCAGTTACTTTTGCACCAAGCTTAAACTCCTTGGACCATGGTGAAACAAATAGCACCAAGTAATGCCTCCCCATTTGGCCCCTCTCTCAGCAATCTTGTAACAAATCCTCTCCTTAAGCACCCCCCTCCCTGCAAAAAATCTTGCCACGTAAGTAGACACCCGGGCACAATCAGAACCCCAGTTTAGGCTCAGCTGGAGCCTTTTGCCCCATCTGTTAATATCCAAAATTCACCCTATATCAATTGATAACTCACTGTGTTGCTTCATGAACCTTCCTTTGTTACCTGTAAGAAGAGTTTACCTGAGAATGACGGTAGCATAGGGCAAAGCAAGCCAGGAGATGAAGAGACGCCACTATCAACCTCATCTGAACCCCTGAAATCAACCTCCAACTTTGTTTTCCACAGTTACATGTGGCAATAAATTCCCTATGTTGCTGGAGTTTGGTTGTATGCCACTTGCAACTGAAATAATCTTCACTAATACACTAATAATTATTAAAGTTTGGCAGGGGGCTGTGGCTCATGCCTGTAACCCCAGCACTTTGGGAGGCCGAGGCAGGTGGATCACAAGGTCAGGAGATCGAGACCATCCTGGGTAACAGGGTGAAACCCCGTCTCTACTAAAAATTGAAAAAAAAAAAAAAAAATAGCTGGGCGTGGTGGTGGGCGCCTGTAGTCCCAGCTACTTGGGAGGCTGAGGCAGGAGAATGGCATGAACCCAGGAGGCGAAGCTTGCAGTGAGCCGAGATTGCGCCACTGCACTCCAGCCTGGGCAACAGAGTGAGACTCCGTCTCAAAAAAAAAAAAAAAAATCAAATTTTATTGGGTTATATAAGTATCAGTGCCTCAGGAACTGGTAATAACAAATCCCAGAGATGTATAACCATAAACACCATAGCCTGATGAGTGATTTAATTAAATATGTACATATAGATCATTCCCAAAGCCACATATATAAAAATAAGGAGAAATAAATCTGAAGAAGGAGGAAAAACTTTTGCATTTTGACACAATTTATTAAGCAGAAGACAGCTGCCCAATGTCTAGGTCTGGAAAGATAAATTATTCCATTTTATGTTGTTATTAAATTGTATTACTTACTCTTCATTAAAGTTAAATGCATTTAGAGGAATTAAGCTTATCAAAAATTTGGCAGTGTAATATAGGCGATGATTCTTTGTTTGACAACATCCTCCTGTGAGTGGATTCACAATTTTAATTTTAGAAAACAATATTTCCTTGATGTGGGCTGAGAGAAAGAAGTGAACTGCTGCATCATTTTGCATGAAGTCATATTGATTGTGAAAGGAAACAGAAGCCACGTGATTTAAGCGGTTTTTCAAGGAGCATTATGACAATGATGTTTCCGTATTGTCAGAGGGGATCACATCCATTTAAGAACTGAAATTAAGCTTCAGGAGACAATCACTTGCCCTTTTCAAGTACAAAGGAACTCTATGAAGATAAACATTCTAAATAATGTTAGTGAAAAAAAAACATCAGTTAAAAATGGGTGAAATTATGTATCTATATCAAGCACCTTCTACAGATACAATGATGAGCAAAACAGAGACATCAGAAAGCTTTCAACCTAGAGGAAGGCATTAGCCAATCACAGAGAATTCTCATTCCAACTGGGATGTTACCAGAGAAATGGGCCAGGCCTATGCTGGGGCTTCATGCTAAGCAGAGAGACCAGGGAAGGATTTCAAGAAGAAGTGATATTGAACTGATATTTAAAGAATGAATAAGCCCTGACTTGATAAAGTGGGAAAACAGCATTCTGGTCTTGAGGGACAAGCCTCTACATAGGTGTAGGGAAGACTGGAGCAAGAATTAGAGACTTAAAACTGCCCTGAGGTCAGGACCCAAGGAAAGCAGCCGGTGAGTGAGTAGGGTCCAGGCTGAGCAGAGGTAGAAAGTTTCCTCCTAAAGTACTGGGTAGACTTTGAATGGTTTCAGGCAGGGCTCGTGTAATCAGTTTTGCATTTAAAAAACCATCACCTTGGCTTCAGGCTGGATAATAAATGGGGGATGGGGTCAGGGTCCAGGCAAGGGAAACAGTAGCTGGGGCTGAGCAGAAGTAGCGGTGAGGGTAAGACACAGGTAGAGGAGCCATCTGTCATGGCAGCTTATCCTCATCAAACTTTCAGTGAGAGTCAGCAGCAGGAACTCTGACTAAATCGTTCTCTTTTTAAAAACTCTTTATTGGGCAAAAATCTCGAACATCTAAAAGAGTAGATAGACTAATGTAATGAACCTCTATATGCTCAACCTTAAGCATCAACGACAATCAATGCTGGACTAATCTTGCCTGATCTATATTCCCAGTCTTTCTCTACTCTCAGATATATTTTTAAATTATGAACATTTCAAACCTTCAGAAAAGTTGTGAGAGTACCACAACAATCATCCATTTAACATTCATCTAGATCCATTGTTAACATTTTGTTAACTTTATATATATATATATATAAAGTATATATATGTAATACTGTGAGTATGTATATTTACAGACACAGATATATGTATATATATATACACAGTATATACATAAAGTTACATATATAACAGTAGCACACATATATACTGTGTGTATATATATACATATATCTGTGTATATACACAGCAGTAACAGTTACAGCAAAAGCTGCTTACAAACAATTCATAGACACAGGACATGAAGTTTAATTTCTAACAGACCCTTAAAATAGGAACACAGTCTTTCCACAACCTGTGATTAGCAAGATATTAATCAGCAGTAACAGTTGCAGCAAAAGCTGGTTACAAAAAATTCATAGAAACAGGATGTGAAGTTAGACAACTGGTTAGACCAGAAATTCTCAGAAGGGAGTAGGCCTTAACCCTAAAGAGGCCTAGAAGACCTACGGCAAGATGAGGGCATTTATAGCCCTATCTTATCCATATGGACAGGCGCCCCCCATGCATCCGTTTTAAGGCTGTTAGAAATTACTGATGCACACACTACATTGTAAATTCTTATCTCTGTGTACTGTACTTCTGCATATAGATGTTATGTTAAAGAATTACTTCATCCCCATGTGACCGTCTCACCTCATAATCGAATGACCCTAAATCCCTCATTTACCTACCCCCACCCTCACTAAACTTAGTAATAAATGCTGGCATATCCAGTGCATCGTTGGCACTGCGGGACCAGAAGGCAGTGACCCCCCTGGACCCAGCTGTCACTATCTTGTATGTGTCTATTATTTCTTGACCTGCCGATCCGCCTGGGAGCAAAGAGAGAGCCCCACTGCATTGTGGGCTGCTGGCCAGATCCCACAGTCCATCAGTCTCAAGAGTTCCTCAGCGTTTGTGTCTTTCATGATATTGAGGCCGGTGAAGGGTCCTGGCTAGCGGCTTTGCAGGCTGTCCTTTAATGCGTTTGTCTGATTGTTTACTCATGATTAGATTGAGGTGAAACATTTTGGCGATACTATCGCATAGCTGATGTTTGTCCTTCTCAACGAATCACTGCAGGAACCACATAATGTCAGTCGTACCATTACTGATCTATTTCTATATTGAGTTCATATCCTATAGACATATCCATTACTGAGGAAACCAGACAAGGACTGCAAAATATAATTTCTATTTCCTCATGAGCCATCTGAATGCCAAGAGACATTTACACCAATCATTTATACAAATGATAGCAAAGCTTTATTCGTTTTATTTGCAAAAGATGGATATAGATCATAAATAGACATGGATGGGGTATGAAGATCCTAAAAATTAGAAGAAATCAGCAAGCTTGGGAATTAGAATCTGGAGAGGAAGTAAAGTCTGGAGGGGAAGCACCTCACCTCAGAAGCCAGACTGCCCTGCCCCTTCCCACCTGTGTGACTTTGGCCAAGTTACTTAACCTTTCTGTGTCCACATCTGTAATATGAGTCATCATAGAACTCTTCCTATATGGTTGGTATGAGCACTGAGATGCTACATGTGCAGTGCCTGGCATACCACAAGCTGTCAACGGGATGATGATGATGATGGTAATGTTTCTAGAGAAGGACCACTAACCTCCATGGCTGACTAAAGGAAGACCCTAAGGTTTTTTTTTTTGTTTTTTGGTGTTTTATACTTTAAGTTCCAGGGTACATGTGCACAATGTGCAGTTTTGATACATAGATATACATGTGCCATGCTGGTTTGCTGCACCCATCAACTCGTACACATTAATGAAATTAACATTAATTAATAATGTAAAATTAATTTACATTAGGTATTTCTCCTAATGCTATCCCTCCCCCAGCCCCTCATCCCCTGACAGGCCCCAGTGTGTGATGTTTCCCGCCCTGTGTCCAAGAGTTCTCATTGTTCAATTCCCACCTATGAGTGAGAACATGCAGTATTTGGTTTTCTTGTGATAGTTTGCTGAGAATGATGGTTTCCAGCTTCATCCATGTCCCTGCAAAGGGCATGAACTCATCCTTTTTTTGGCTGCATAGTATTCCATGGTGTATATGTGCCACATTTTCTTAATCTAGCCTATCACTGATGGACATTTAGGTTGGTTCCAAGTCTTTGCTGTTGTGAATAGTGCCGCAATAAACATACGTGTGCATATGTCTTTTTTTTTTTGAGATGGAGTCTCGCTCTGTCACCTAGGCTGGAGTGCAGTGGTGCAATCTTAGCTCACTGCAAGCTCTGCCTCCCGGGTTCACTCCATTCTCCTGCCTCAGCCTCCTGAGTAGCTGGGACTACAGGCGCCCACCACCACGCCTGGCTAATTTTTTATATTTTTAGTAGAGACGGGGTTTCACCGTGTTAGCCAGGATGGTCTCCATCTCCTGACCTCGTGATCTGCCCGCCTCCACCTCCTGAAGTGGTGGGATTACAGGCGTGAGCCACTGCGCCCAACCAGTGCATGTGTCTAATTTATAAGTAACATAATTTATAATCTTTTGGGTGTATACCCAGTAATGGGATTGCTGGGTCAAATGGTATTTCTAGTTTTAGATCATTGAGGGATTGCCACACTGTCTTCCCCAATGGTTGAACTAATTTACACTCCTACCAACAGTGTAGAAGTATTCCTATTTCTCCACATCCTCTCCAGCATCTGTTTCCTAACTTTTTAATGATCACCATTCTAACTAGCATGAGATAGTACCTCATTGTGGTTTTGATTTGCATTTCTCTAATGACCAGTGATGATGAGCATTTGTTCAAATGTCTGTTGGCTGCATAGATGTCTTCTTTTGAGAAGAGTCTGCTCATATCCTTTGCCTATTTCTTTGATGGGGTTGTTTGCTTTTTCCTGTAAATTTGTTTGAGTTCTTTCTAGGTTCTGGATATTAGCCCTTCGTCAGAAGGGTAGATTGCAAAGCTTTTCTCCCATTCTGTAGGTTGCCTGTTTACTCTGATGGTAGTTTCTTTTGCTGTGCAGAAGCTCCTTAGTTTAATTAGATCCCATTTGTCAAGTTTTGTTTTTGTTGCAATTGCTTTTGGTGTTTTAGTCACCAAGTCCTTGCCCATGCTTATGTCCTGAATGGTATTGCCTAGGTTTTCTTCTAGGGCTTTTATGGTTTTAGGTCTAACATTTAAGTTTTTTTTTTTTCCCTCTTTAATCCATTTACTGTTGTGCATCCATCCTAGACTAGCTGAGTATATACCTGAGAAACATTAGTGTTAAAATATTGCCCTTTACAAAGACTGGTAGATGGGGCAAAAGTGCAGAAAGCAACAGTTTTTCCCTCGATTTGTACATTTAAGTTTTTAATCCATCTTGAATTAATTTTTGTATAAGGTGTAACGAAGGGATCCAGTTTCAGCTTTCTACATATAGCTAGCCAATTTTCCCAGCACCATTTATTAAATAGGGAATCCTTTCCCCATTTCTTGTTTTTGTCAGGTTTGTCAGAGATCAGATGCTTGTAGATGTGTGGCGTTATTTCTGAGGCCTCTGTTCTGTTCCACTGGGGAAGACCCTAAGTTTTTTTTAATACGTTTATATAAAAATATTGTCTGAGGCTGGGTGTGGTGGCTCATGCCTGTAATCCCAGAAATCTGGGAGGCCAAGGCGGGCAGACCACCTGAGGTCAGGAGTTTGAGACCAGCCTGGACAATGTGGCGAAACCCCGTCTCTACTAAAAACACAGAAATTAGCCAGACATGGTGGTGCATGTCTGTAGTTCCAGCTACTTGGGAGGCTGAGGCAGGAGAATTGCTTGAACCTGGGAGGTGGAGGTTGCAGTGAGCCAAGATCACGCCACTGCACTCCAGCCTGGGTGACAGAGCAAGACTCCATCTTCTCAAAAAAAAAAAAAAAAAGAAAAAAGAAAAAAATATACATACATATATATATATATATATATTCTGAAGTTTGTACCCTGTTAAAAACATACTATGGTAAAATGTCAACACATTTGTATAAAATCATCAACATTTAATGAGAACTACATAGGGCAAAAGAGTTTGGTTTTAACAATTAGATGACTAGCATTAACATTTCCCAAATATTCAGTAGAAGATACCATAGGGTAGAAACATCTAGATGACAGAAATAGAGGAAAGGAGCAGGGAGAAGCCAAGAGAAGGGCAAAGAGGTGGAGGGAGAGGGAAAGTCCAACATTCCTGGCCCTGAGTCTTCAAATCTCACCCTCCCCAGGACTTAGTGACTGCCCTTTCCACCACTCACAGGCTTGCTTCCCTAAACAGCCCCCTCTGGGCTTCTTTCTGCTGTAGGATTTAAAAATCCAGGCTTTCATTATTGTCTCCCCCACCTCAGCCTACCTACTCATACCCCAAACACACACAGCATGTTTTTTCTTCTTCTTTGTCTCTTATTTTTCAATGAAGTCTCACCATTTAAGTTAAATAACTTTTCTTTCCTTTTATTTTTTTGAGATGGGGTCTCGCTCTGTCACCTAGGCTGGAGTGCAGTGGTGCAATCTTGGCTCACTGAAACCTCCGCCTCCCGGGTTCAAGTGGTTCTCCCGTCTCAGACTCCCGAGTAGCTGGGATTACAGGCATGCGCCACCACACAGCTAATTTTTGTAGGTTTTAGTAGAGACGGGGTTTCACTGTGTTGGCCAGGTTGGTCTTGAACTCCTGACCTCATGATCCACCCACCTTGGCCTCCCAAAGTGCTGGGATTACAATTGTGAGCCACTGCACCTGGCCGAAGTTAAATAACTTCTGTAACAAGCATGAATTTCACAGTCCCAAAACTCAGATGTGCAAACATTAAACCGCCTTTATTTTTTTTCAAACTGACTTAGATCACAAGACCCACTTCCACAAATGAAAAATGCCTTCCTGCCAATTCAAGGAAAACTCAAGACATTTCTGGGATTTGTTTCACAGTTTCTTTGGGTAAATAGGAAGTCAGTATGAAATTCATACTTTCTCTTATTTCCTTCTGTTCTTTCCATCGCTCCCTAAATCTGGGGGCAGTAGGTACAGCAGCTTGAGCTGCAGAAAAGAAAGGAAGGATTCTCTCAAGAAGACTGTCTAGAACAGTAGACTGTCAACTAATGAGGTAAATGCCCAATTGCAATACAGGTAAGTTTACCAAAAATGTTTTGGGAGTACAGAGCAAGTATAAAGAAGCATAAACTCAGTTCAAGGGGCCAGAGAAGCTTCCAAGAGGAGGCAACTTTTAAGTTTTATCTTAAAGAGTGAGACGGAGATCATAAGTTTAAGAAGACAGGGAAGGATACCTCCGGGGGGGCATTTGCTAGGGCATGGAATAGTGGGAGGGGGTGACGTGCCTGGGAAATACAAGTAGTTCTGTCCAGCTAGAATACTTACTGGGTAGGAGATGACTCTAGAGAGATGAATACACTGTACATCAAGCCAAAGGATTTGGATTGTATTCTCTAGACCAGGGCTTGGCAAACTGTACATGGAATCCAAATCTAGCCTGTTTTGTAAACAAAGTTGTACTGAATACAGTCATGTTCATTTGTGTACATACTGTCTTCAGCTGCCTTCACACTTCAACCTCAGAGTTGGGTAGTTATGGCAGAGGCTATATGGCCACCAAAGCCTGTATATTTACTATCCAGCTCTTTTTTTATTTTATTTTATTTATTTTTATTATACTTTAAGTTCTAGGGTACATGTGCATAACGTGCAGGTTTGTTACATATGTATACTTGTGCCATGTTGGTGTGCTGCACCCATCAACTCGTCAGCACCCATCAATTCATCATTTATATCAGGTATAACTCCCAATGCAATTCCTCCCCCCTCCCCCCTCCCCATGATAGGCCCCGGTGTGTGATGTTCCCCTTCCCGAGTCCAAGTGATCTCATTGTTCAGTTCCCACCTATGAGTGAGAACATGCAGTGTTTGGTTTTCTGTTCTTGTGATATTTGCTAAGAATGATGGTTTTCAGCCGCATCCATGTCCCTACAAAGGATGCAAACTCATCCTTTTTTATGGCTGCATACTATTCCATGGTGTATATGTGCCACATTTTCTTAATCCAGTCTGTCACAGATGGACATTTGGGTTGATTCCAAGTCTTTGCTATTGTGAATAGTGCCGCAATAAACATACGTGTACATGTCTTTATAGCAGCATGATTTATAATCCTTTGGGTATATACCCAGTAGTGGGATGGCTGGGTCATATGGTACATCTAGTTCTAGATCCTTGAGGAATTGCCATACTGTTTTCCATAATGGTTGAACTAGTTTACAATCCCACCAACACTGTAAAAGTGTTCCTATTTCTCCACATCCTCTCCAACACCTGTTGTTTCCTGACTTTTTAATGATTGCCATTCTAACTGGTGTGAGATGGTATCTCATTGTGGTTTTGATTTGCATTTCTCTGATGGCCAGTGATGATGAGCATTTTTTCATGTGTCTGTTGGCTGTATGAATGTCTTCTTTTGAGAAATGTCTGTTCATATCCTTTGCCCACTTTTTGATGGGGTTGTTTGTTTTTTTCTTGTATATTTGTTTGAGTTCTTTGTAGATTCTGGAAATTAGCCCTTTGTCAGATGAGTAGATTGCAAAAATTTTCTCCCATTCTGTAGGTTGCCTGTTCACTCTGATGGTAGTTTCTTTTGCTGTGCAGAAGCTCTTTAGTTTAATTAGATCCCATTTATCGATTTTGGCTTTTGCTGCCATTGCTTTTGGTGTTTTACACATGAAGTCCTTGCCCATGCCTATGTCCTGAATGGTCCTACCTAGGTTTCCTTCTAGGGTTTTTATGGTATTAGGTCTAACATTTAAGTCTCTAATCCATGTTGAATTAATCCTCATATAAGGAGTAAGGAAAGGATCCAGTTTCAGCTTTCTACTTATGGCTAGCCAATTTTCCCAGCACCATTTATTAAATAGGGAGTCCTTTCCCCATTTCTTGTTTCTCTCAGGTTTGTCAAAGATCAGATGGCTGTAGATGTGTGGTATTATTTCTGAGGACTCTGTTCTGTTCCATTGGTCTATCTCTCTGTTTTGGTACCAGTACCATGCTGTTTTGGTTACTGTAGCCTTGTAGTATAGTTTGAAGTCAGGTAGCGTGACACCTCCAGCTTTGTCCTTTTCACTTAGGATTGTCTTGGCAATGCAGGCTCTTTTTTGGTTCCATATGAACTTTAAAGCAGTTTTTTTCCAATTCTGTGAAGAAACTCATTGGTAGCTTGATGGGGATGGCATTGAATCTATAAATAACCTTGGGCAGTATGGCCATTTTCACGATATTGATTCTTCCTATCCCTGAGCATGGTATGTTCTTCCATTTGTTTGTGTCCTCTTTTATCTCACTGAGCAGTGATTTGTAGTTCTCCTTGAAGAGGTCCTTTACATCCCTTCTAAGTTGGATTCCTAGGTATTTTATTCTCTTTGAAGCAATTGTGAATGGAAGTT
>NC_045437.1:112043337-112099206 GCF_002776525.5 Piliocolobus tephrosceles | reverse complement strand
TTGAGCGTTTTTAGCATGAAGGGCTGTTGAATTTTGTCAAAAGCCTTTTCTGCATCTATTGAGATAATCATGTGGTTCTTGTCTTTGGTTCTGTTGATATGCTGGATTACGTTGATTGACTTGCGAATGTTGAACCAGCCTTGCATCCCAGGGATGAAGCCCACTTGATCATGGTGGATAAGCTTTTTGATGTGCTGCTGAATCCGGTTTGCCAGTATTTTATTGAGGATTTTTGCATCGATGTTCATCAGGGAGATTGGTCTAAAATTCTCTTTTTTTGTTGTGTCTCTGCCAGGCTTTGGTATCAGGATGATGCTGGCCTCATAAAATGAGTTAGGGAGGATTCCCTCTTTTTCTATTGATTGGAATAGTTTCAGAAGGAATGGTACCAGCTCCTCCTTGTACCTCTGGTAGAATTCAGCTGTGAATCCATCTGGTCCTGGACTTTTTTTGGTTGGTAGGCTATTAATTATTGCCTCAATTTCAGAGCCTGCTATTGGTCTATTCAGGGATTCAACTTCTTCCTGGTTTAGTCTTGGAAGAGTGTAAGTGTTCAGGAAATTATCCATTTCTTCTAGATTTTCTAGTTGATTTGCATTGAGGTGTTCATAGTATTCTCTGATGGTAGTTTGTATTTCTGTGGGGTCAGTGGTGATATCCCCTTTATCATTTTTTATTGCGTCTATTTGATTCCTCTCTCTTTTCTTCTTTATTAGTCTTGCTAGCGGTCTGTCAATTTTGTTGATCTTTTCAAAAAACCAACTCCTGGATTCATTGATTTTTTGGAGGGTTTTTTGTGTCTCTATCTCCTTCAGTTCTGCTCTGATCTTAGTTATTTCTTGCCTTCTGCTAGCTTTTGAATGTGTTTGCTCTTGCCTCTCTAGTTCTTTTAATTGTGATGTTAAAGTGTCAATTTTAGATCTTTCCTGCTTTCTCTTGTGGGCATTTAGTGCTATAAATTTCCCTCTACACACTGCTTTAAATGTGTCCCAGAGATTCTGGTATGTTGTATCTTTGTTCTCATTGGTTTCAAAGAACATCTTTATTTCTGTCTTCATTTCGTTATGTACCCAGTAATCATTCAGGAGCAGGTTGTTCAGTTTCCATGTAGTTGAGCGGTTTTGATTGAGTTTCTTAGTCCTGAGTTCTAGTTTGATTGCACTGTGGTCTGAGAGACAGTTTGTTATAATTTCTGTTCTTTTACATTTGCTGAGGAGTGCTTTACTTCCAATTATGTGGTCAATTTTGGAATAAGTGCGATGTGGTGCTGAGAAGAATGTATATTCTGTTGATTTGGGGTGGAGAGTTCTATAGATGTCTATTAGGTCCGCTTGGTGCAGAGATGAGTTCAATTCCTGGATATCCTTGTTAACTTTCTGTCTCGTTGATCTGTCTAAGGTTGACAGTGGAGTGTTGAAGTCTCCCATTATTATTGTATGGGAGTCTAAGTCTCTTTGTAAGTCTCTAAGGATTTGCTTTATGAATCTGGGTGCTCCTGTATTGGGTGCATATATATTTAGGATAGTTAGCTCTTCCTGTTGAATTGATCCCTTTACCATTATGTAATGGCCTTCTTTGTCTCTTTTGATCTTTGATGGTTTAAAGTCTGTTTTATCAGAGACTAGGATTGCAACCCCTGCTTTTTTTTGTTCTCCATTTGCTTGGTAGATCTTCCTCCATCCCTTTATTTTGAGCCTATGTATGTCTCTGCATGTGAGATGGGTCTCCTGAATACAGCAGACTGATGGGTCTTGACTCTTTACCCAGTTTGCCAGTCTGTGTCTTTTAATTGGAGGATTTAGTCCATTTACATTTAAGGTTAATATTGTTATGTGTGAACTTGATCCAGCCATTATGATATTAACTGGTTATTTTCTTCGTTAGTTGATGCAGTTTCTTCCTAGCCTCGATGGTCTTTACATTTTGGCATGTTTTTGCAATGGCTGGTACTGGTTGTTCCTTTCCATGTTTAGGGATTCCTTCAGGGTCTCTTGTAAGGCAGGCCTGGTGGTGACAAAATCTCTAAGCATTTGCTTATCTGTAAAGGATTTTATTTCTTCTTCACTTATGAAACTTAGTTTGGCTGGATATGAAATTCTGGGTTGAAAATTCTTTTCTTTAAGAATATTGAATATTGGCCCCCACTCTCTTCTGGCTTGGAGAGTTTCTGCCGAGAGATCTGCTGTTAGTCTGATGGGCTTCCCTTTTTGGGTAACCCGACCTTTCTCTCTGGCTGCCCTTAAGATTTTTTCCTTCATTTCAACTTTGGTGAATCTGGCAATTATGTGTCTTGGAGTTGCTCTTCTCGAGGAGTACCTTTGTGGCGTTCTCTGTATTTCCTGAATTTGAATGTTGGGGAAGTTCTCCTGGATGATATCCTGGAGTGTTTTCCAACTTGGTTCCATTTTCCCCCTCACTTTCAGGCACCCCAATCAGACATAGATTTGGTCTTTTTACATAATCCCATACTTCTTGCAGGCTTTGTTCATTTCTTTTTCTTCTTTTTTCTTTTGGTTTCTCTTTTCGCTTCATTTCATTCATTTGATCCTCAATCGCTGATACTCTTTCTTCCAGTTGATCGAGTCGGTTACTGAAGCTTGTGCATTTGTCATGTATTTCTCGTGTCATGGTTTTCATCTCTGTCATTTCATTTATGATCTTCTCTGCATTAATTAGTCTGTCAATTCTTCCACTCTTTTTTCAAGATTTTTAGTTTCTTTGCGCTGGGTACGTAATTCCTCCTTTAGCTCTGAGAAGTTTGATGGACTGAAGCCTTCTTCTCTCATCTCATCAAAGTCATTCTCTGACCAGCTTTGATCCATTGCTGGCGATGGGCTGCACTCCTTTGCAGGGGGAGATGCGCTCTTATTTTTTGAATTTCCAGCTTTTCTGCCCTGCTTTTTCCCCATCTTTGTGGTTTTAATCTGCCTCTGGTCTTTGATGATGGTGACATACTGATGGGGTTTTGGTATAGGTGTCCTTCCTGTTTGATAGTTTTCCTTCTAACAGTCAGGACCCTCAGCTGTAGGTCTGTTGGAGATTGCCTGAGGTCCACTCCAGACCCTGTTTGCCTGGGTATCAGCAGCAGAGGTTGCAGAAGATAGAATATTGCTGAACAGTGAGTGTACCTGTCTGATTCTTACTTTGGAAGCTTCCTCTCGGGGTGTACTCCACCCTGTGAGGTGTGGGGTGTCAGACTGTCCCTAGTGGGGGATGTCTCCCAGTTAGGCTACTCAGGGATCAGGGACCCACTTGAGCAGGCAGTCTGTCCCTTCTCAGATCTCAACCTCCGTGTTGGGAGATCCACTGCTCTCTTCAAAGCTGTCAGACAGAGTCATTTACGTCTGCAAAGGTTTCTGCTGCTTCTTTTTTTTTTTTCCTTGAGCTGCTGTGAGCTCCACCCAGTTCGAGCTGCCCAGCGGCTTTGTTTACCTACTTAAGCCTCAGCAATGGCGGGCGCCCCTCCCCCAGCCTCGCTGCTGCCTTGCGGTTAGATCACAGACTGCTGTGTTAGCAATGAGGGAGGTTCCGTGGGCGTGGGACCCTCCCGGCCAGGTGTGGGATGTATTCTCCTGGTGTGCCAGTTTGCTTAAAGCACAGTATTGGGGTGGGTGTTACCCGATTTTCCAGGTGTTGTGTGTCTCGATTTTCCAGGTGTTGTGTTGCCAGTTCCCCTGGCTAGGAAAAGGGATTCCCTTCCCCCTTGCGCTTCCCAGGTGAGGCGATGCTTCGCCCTGCTTCAGCTCATGCTGGTTGGGCTGCAGCAGCTGACCAGCACCAATTGTCCGGCACTCCCTAGTGAGATGACCCCAGTACCTCAGTTGAAAATGCAGAAATCACCGGTCTTCTGTGTCGCTCACGCTGGGAGTTGGAGACTGGAGCTGTTCCTATTCGGCCATCTTGCTCCGCCACTATCCAGCTCTTTATCTTAAAAGTTTGCTGGCTGGGCCTGGTGGCTCACACCTGTAATCCCAGCACTTTGGGAGGCTGAGGCGGGTGGATCATGAGGTCAAGAGATGGAGACAATCCTGGCCAACATGGTGAAACCCCGTCTCTACGAAAAATACAAACATTAGCTGGGTATGGTGGCGAGTGCCTGTAGTCCCAGCTACTCAGGAGGCTAAGGCAGGAGAATTGCTTGAACCCTGGAGGCAGAGGTTGTAGTGAGCCAAGATTGCGCCACTATACTCCAGCCTGGCGGCAGAGTGAGATTTCATCTCAAGAAAAAAAAAAAGAAAAGTTTGCTGACCCTGACCCAATCCACTTCAGTAATATATGCACCCTCTTTAAAAGGATAAATTATCCTAGAGCCAAAACTCCACTTAAATATTGTTAGTATATTGTTATTTAGATATATCCAAACTTAAAATTAAGTGCTAGCATTTTATGTTTATAACTCTTTTGCAACTATACAAATTTGTATAAACAAACAAAAACAGTACAATTCAAATTAATGTATTGATTCAATGTGACATCACTTGCATAGAGACAGATTTCCACCGCGAACATTGGACTGTCACAGCACAGGTACTTTTGAATTCGGCAGCTTATACCACGCAGACCACAGGATGGCTTTACTTCTTTGAACTAGGGTAAAACTTTTGTTAATATAACAAAAGACAGTGACTTCATGGAACTTTATCCCAAATGCCTCATTTTGAGGTACAAATTCCCCGTCTTTTTAGCTGAAGCTATTAATAATTACAGTAATGCCCATTGGTACAATGAAAACAAAATGCATGTGCAGACACCAACATCAGTTGTCAGTACTCAGCTGTAAGGTAGCCATTGAGGTGATGCACAATTGTTCACGTTTTAAAATATCATCCAAATGAAAACACGATAATTTAAAAATTACCACAGAGAGCTGCAGCTTCTGGATGACGTGCAGTGACTGAAGAAATCTAACAGACAGCTATTCATATGGCAACAAATAGCTAAAAACAACTAGTCCGAACTAGGTGAACCCAACGGGTAGTAATGGATTAGAGAGAAGAACACACATTTGAGAATATTCAGTACACTATCTGGACAAAACTTCAAACATCAGATGGGTATGGGGAGGAAGAAACATAAGGGAAGATTCAGGAGTGACTCACAGGATTCTGGCGTGGGCATGTGTGCTCACCGAGGTGAATAAACACAGAGCAGGTAAAGTCGAGGAGAGAAAGACACTAAGTTCCCCTGGGTATGTTGAATTTAAGGCATCTGTGAGACTAGTTCTTATTCTGAATACAGTTGGCTGTACAGGACAATGCAGTTATAAGCGATAACTGGCTCATAAAGATACGGAAGTTGGAGGCCGGGCGCAGTGGCTCACGCCTGTAATCCCAGCACTTTGGGAGGCCGGGGCAGGTGGACTGCCTGAGGTCAGGAGTTCACGACCAGTCTGACCAACATGGTAAAACCCCGTCTCTACTAAAAATACGAAAAAATTAGCCGATCGTGGTGGTGGGTGCCTGTAATCCCAGCTACTCAGGAGGCTGAGGCAGGAGAATTGCTTGACCCAGGGAGGTGGAGGTTGCAGTGAGCCGAGATCGTGCTATGGCACTCCAGCCTGGGTGACAGAGCAAGACTCCGTCTCAAAAAAAAAAAGATATGGAAGTTGGAAATAAGTTGTTATTGAACTACCAATATAGGTGAGATGCTAGCCCACACAGAAAAGTAAAAAGCGAGAAAAGAAGAAAGCACTAAAAGACACTTCACAAAGAACTGGTCATTACAGGGAGGTGTCTCAATAACTACATTTATGCATCCCTAAATATAATCAATTCAGTACAATCTACGCAAACAGATGCAAATGGAGGGAAATTATAATATGCATGAGATACCAATACAAAAATTACTTCTTATATTCATTTTGATGGACACACAGAGAAGAGAAGCATTGATAGAAGATTTACTTACGTTTGCTAAAATTTGGCTTGCTCTCCCAGAAGGCACATTAATTTGGATCAAAAGACAAAATGGTACAGAATGTGGCAGTCACTCTAAGCTGTCTATTCAGCATCCATTTCTTCTTCACAGACCAACCTGAATTTTTCTCAGTGGCAATGTGCGTAGCTGAAAACTTCATTTCCCCGCCCCCTTTGCACTTATGAATGGCCATGTAACAGTTCTGGCTGACGAAATACAAGCGGAAGTCAAAGGATGAAACTTCCGCAAAAGCTCTTTACAAGGCAGACAGACGCAAGTGACTGGATGCTTTGTGCGTACCCTTCTTCCTTCCTAGATACATCGTGTTGGAGGTGGAGCCACAGCATTGTGACCACCAGGCCCCAAAAGCATGGTAAGGATTACTGAGCTGAAATACAGGAGGATCCTGGGGGCTTCGCAAATCCTCAAATCTGACTCTGCTTCCAGATGTAAATAAGAATAATCGGACCCCTACTTTTTAAAGTCACCTTTTTCTGAGTTTCTGTTACTTGAGGCCTGGTGAATTTCTCTCTTCACGAAAGGCCTATTTGAAAATGGTCTCAGCTAAAAACTCCCCATAGATAGCTTTCAAAGTGAATATAATGTCCAGGAACAAATGAAGAGTTGATTTCCCTGGTAGATGCAACAGGAAACCTCTCAACCCTATTACTAGGGCCACCTGCTTCAGCCTTGATGAAACAAAGTGAAGGAAAAAGGAAGTGGGCAGCCCAGAGTTTAGCTGGCCATGACAAATGAGCTCCTGGTAAGACTTTTGTGTCCTCCAAATCTGCCATTTCTAGCATCCTCCACCTTTCATCTTCCCTTCCATTCTTAATCTAATGGAAGAAACAAGTGAATAATACAGTATGAATACTATTATTCATTGACCTTCAGTGCCGTCTCATTGTCCACCCAGTTAAGCTTATGAAGGATAATATATTGAACTATTAATCTGTGCTTTGTATTGCCAGTGTTTTCCTCCCCTATTCCAAGCAAGTAGCCAGGCGAATTGCTGCCTTACTTCAGGGAAGTTTGTGGCAGAAGCTTGAAAGCAAATGCCCTACTACCCCTGCTGTGTCTGGTCTTCAAGAGCTTGGGTTCCTGAAGTGGATTATGCTGGAGGAACACAGGTAGAAGCAGAAGTAACAAAGGAGAGAAGGAGACTGCCCTATACCAGGAAGGTGTGGTGGTTTCTACGATCATCAGGGGTCCTGTGTCCTACTTCTGGCAGAACCTGGGGAAGGAGAGAAGGCCTCTGCGGGGCCTGACTGTGTGGTGAAGCTAGAGAGGCTGTACCCTTGGCAACAGGGCTTCCATTGTGAAGAAAGATGCCTGCAGGTCAACAAGAGAAACAGACTCACTGCCATTCAAGGGTCGTGACAACTTTGACAAAAGGGCCATGGTAATGAGCCAAAAATTAGGGGCAACTCTCCTTTGTTTTAAGGAGCCACAAAGTCTCTGAGATGCTGAAGAAGACAGACAGAACACCCAAATGACAGATTGAATTTACCTCCAGCAAGGTGGGATGAAGGCTCACAGAAATATCCAGCACACTCTACTGACATCTACTGGGGTCCAAGACATCAACAGCACAGTCTCCTCAACCTGCTGCTCCAGACATTTGGCTTTTCTTCCCCTGCTTGAATCATACACTTGCGATGCTTTCCTGCCTCTGTGCTTGCTTGGAATTTTCTGTCCTTTGCCAACTTAATATATACATTCATTCATTTAATAATAAGTGCCCGGCGGGGCGTGGTGACTCGCCTGTAATCCCAGCACTTTGGGAGGCCGAGGCGGGCATATCACGAGGTCAGGAGATCAAGACCATCCTAGCTAACATGGTGAAACCCCGTCTACTAAAAATACAAAAAAATTAGCCAGGCATGGTGGCAGGCGCCTGTAGTCCCAGATACTCAGGAGGCTGAGGCAGGAGAATGGCGTGAACCCAGGAGACAGAGCTTGCAGTGAGCCGAGACTGCGCCACTGCACTCCAGCCTGGGCAACAGAGCAAGACTCTGTCTCAAAAAAAAAAAAAAAAAAAAAAGCCCATCTTTTCTATCTTCAAATACTTGCCCTTCATAAGGTTCTCCCTGACCCCTCTGAAAAGCCATAATTTCCTGCTTTAGGTCTCCAAGTTTTGCACGTCTCTTGGGACACTTACCCTGTACTACTTTTTGTTACAATTTCATATCTGCTCTCCCCGCATATCTTAAACATTTATTTAACATCTACTATGCACCCTGAAGATAGTGACTGTTTCCCAAGCACCCAGCACAACACCGTATGTCCTCGACCTTACAAAAAAAAAAGAAAAAGAAAAGAACACTAAACTGAACAGAGCACAGAGCCCAACCTCAAAGTTCTCAAAGTCTATGCATCATGCTCAAGGATCACGGGATTGTATGTAGTAACTTCTCAGCCTTGATTGTCAGCACTTTAAAACTCCATTCAGCTACTTATATAAAATTTAAACAAAATGAGGAAGATAATTTTGTTGGAGAGAAAGCCTCTGGGTGCTTCAGAATATGCCAACTCACCTGAATGGTAACTATTACACCTGTAAATAAGATAAAATAGCAAGAAAAATGTAAACATGTGCCTTGATCATTTCCTTTTTGAAAATCAAAATAAGATCACTTTTATTTTCAAAGAAAATGTGCAAGTAAAAATATTGTTACCGCTTATTTGAAATCCATGAAAAATGCTGAGATGAAGGAACTGTTGTCCAAAAACCTCTTTCTCTTCTCGGGCTTACTTCCTTTGCCTTCGTTGTTTTCTGTGGCCACTGCTGCTTTGGAATTTGCTGTTATGTGTAATAAGACCCCATCACAGTGTTTGTGGATAAATCAAGAAATATTCACTGGAGATCCTGTCACAGGCCACAGTCCAGACTTAATCCCTGCTCTCCCTTCCCATGCTTCTTAGTCTGTTTAGGCTCTCTCTCTTCTTCCAAATTTTCCATTCTTCTGACTCTACTAACCTCTGGTTTTCCATCTCCCAAATATGTCACATGCCTATGTCGTAGTGGGCCAGTGAAGGAAGGGGCACTGGCCTGGCATCAAGAAGCCTAAGCTCATTTGGTCATTTATTCAATCAACAAATATTTTTGAGTATTTTCTATATATCAGGACTTGGTCTAAGCCTAGGAAAGTAGTCATGAACAAGATAGTAAAATCCCCAGCTTACATTCTAGTGGATAAAGATAAGTATACAGATTATAAAGAAGATTATAGCTGGTGATATATGCTATGAAGAAAATAAAGGAGTTGATATGATAGAGTAATTGTACAGGGTCACTTGGAGTGCAGCTGTCAGGGAAGGCTTTTCTGCCATTTAAGCAGATACCTGATGGATGGGAAGATGTTAACCAGATTCCAAGAGTGTTTCCAGCATCACAACCCTAATATGTCCAAGGCACAGAAAGGAGGCCTGTGTGGCAACAGAGGGAGCAGGAGGAAGAGAGGGGCCCTAGCAAGATCAGTAGAAGAGGATGAGTGAAGAGCCAGAAGAAATGAAAGGCAAGCAAATGTGAGAGCTTCACCACCTTCCCACTCCAGGACGGTGGACACTGGCCTCTCACAAGAGGTTTGAAAGCTGTGATGTCCTCACCATCTTCCTTCCCTCTCAAGGAATGAAAAGTCATTTTTGCCAGAATATTATACCTGTAAGATCTCATGGAGAGGAGACTGCAGCCCACCCGCCAGAGATTTTTGCCTACAGAAAGCTTCCCTTTCTTTGCAACCCAAAGACAGACTTTTATAACATCTCCAACTCCCCTTGATTTTTAAGAGAGAAAAGAAAGGCCCAAGTGAAAGATGGTGGTCATCTATGCCTTGGAAAGATAAATGGGTGTTTTAATTTTGTTTTTAAATGAATTTTCCTTTTCTAAAGAATCTCTTTCAAAAAATTAGTGGGAGCTGAGGTGAGGCAGGTGTTTTATATTTTTATATCCACTTTAGTAGGTTTTAACTTGATGTCTTAAGTCCCTTTTGAATTTTGAATTTCTTTATGACCCAGGTCAAGCTGCCATGTTTCAGGTTCCACACTGGTAAAAATTAAACTGTAGCTTCCATCCATGTCACAAATATGTGAGCTGGGGAGGTAACCTACTATCAGGCCTTATTTACAGAATGGCTAAAAAACTAAGCTAAACTTCTCGAAGATGTCAGTACTTCAGTGTCTTTGGGATACTTCCTGAAACTCCCTGTGAGAATCTGTTCATTTTTTCTTTTAATTAGGACTTCATTTTACTGGGAAAAAAAAAAAAAACTTGAATGAAAAGAGCCAAAGTACCTGCTGATGTGAGTGTGAGTCATGGAACTTGTTCTTTTTTCTGAAGAATTATTTCACTTAAGAAGACATCCAGATAATTTGATTATTTGCTGACCTCTTAGATATACCATAGATTCTTATGAATTGGATCTTGAAGACTTACGCTTCAGGATGGCAGGCTGGGCACACAAGTTCACTTCCCCCTTGCAAAGCCACATGACATTTATGGTAAAGAAATAAGGCAGAAATAAAGTCATGACACTACTGCGACCAGAAGGAAGGCCATCTGAGAGAAATATGCTTTTGTGAAGTTCCTGGCAAGAAGAAAGAGGACAGGAATATAGTACTGGATAAACCACAGCAAAGGAAGCTGAGGCCCAGAACACGTTTGGAAGACGGCTACAGCACAGGTGGTAGCCATTCTTTAAGTCAGAGTCCTAGGAGACCCTAAGTTTGTAGATAGCAAGAAACCAAAGCAGAAGCAGGAAGCAGAGCAGTAATCGCTGTAATTAATAAAAGGACTATTTATGAAATACCTGGTGTAGGTAGCCCCTCCCATCTCACTCCTATCCCCTTGCATCAAAGCAATTAGAGACTACAGAATTTATGCTGCAGAACTGGTTTCTTCCTGCTCCACACCCATGTGCCCTAAAGGAAAGCATGCCCCCTCATGGGGTTCCCAGTAGGACTCAAGGATCAGTAGAGAAGCTTGTAAGAGAACACAACAACATGGAAAGCCCGTGACACTGATCTATAGGATTGAGCACTAATCACCTGAAGAAATCCACCCTCAAGATGACAGATTTGAGAAGGGACCCAAGAGAACTTTGTGGGTTGATGAAACTATTCTCTATCTTGAGTGTTGCTGTAGTAACATCACTGTATACATTTATCAAAGTCATCAAACTGAACACCTTAAACAGGTGAATTTTACTCTCTATAAATTATGCCTCAATAAACCTGAACTTTGAAAAAGAAGCACAAACCACAAAAGGAAAGAAAGCTAAAGTTGTTGACATCTGACCTGGTTTGCAGCAGTGCTAGGGAGTTTGTCTGCTTTTCTGACAGCACAGAGGAGTGACAAACAGAAAGGCCAGCTCCATCTTAACAAAGGCATTAAGCTAACCTGACTAACTCAGAAGCAGGAGGAAGTCCCAATGTAAACCAAATACACACCAGGTACCAGGCATTCCGAAGGTCTGTATTTTATTTAATTTACAACACAGTGGATATGTCTGCCTAGGGAGATGCCGCTCGTCTCTCTAGGTAGGACATTTGGGAGTGTCTTACATCAGCCTAAGATACCTAAAAAGGCGCTCAATAACTGTAAACTAAATGTCATGCAAAATGAAAATAAACACAATAGGCTTCTCTTTTCTTTTTTTCGACAAGGTCTCATTCTGTTGCCCAGGCTGGAGTGCAGTGGTGTGACCATAGCTCACTGCAGCCTCAAATTCCTGGGCTCAAGGGATCCTCCTACCTCAGCCTACTACAGAGTAGCTGAGACTACAGGCATGTGCCACCATGCTCGGCTAATTTTTTTTTTTTTTTAAATACTGGTAGAGATGGGTACCTTGCTTTGTTGCCCAGGCTAGTCTTAAACTCCAGGCCTCAAACCATGCTCCTGCCCCAGCCTCCTGAAGCACTAGAATTACAGGCATGAGCCACTGCATCCAGCCCCAAAGAGGTTTCTTATAAAAAAGGAACAACCAGAAAACAAGGAAGAGTTACTGGAAATTAAAAATATGGCTAAGGTGACTCGTTAGCTCAGTCAGTTGTGCTTCAGTCTCATAAAAATATGGCTGCTAAAAAGTTTTACCTGTAACACAAACTGAAAAATGAAATAAAGGAAATCTACCAAAATGGCGAGTAAAAAGAAAGAAATCAAAAATACGAAAGAAAAGTTAAAATCAGAGAATCAACAGAAGTCCTACACCCACCTCACAGAACTGTCAGAAGAACAGTGAAAAAAAATGTGCAGGAGAAAATCGTTGAATAAATCATAGGTGAAGAATGGATGAACAAAATGTGGTATATACATAACAAGGAAATACTATCCAGTCACAAGAAGGAAAGGAGCTACATGCTACAACATGGAGGAACCTTGACAACACTATGCTGAGTGAAAGAAACAGACACAAAGACCACCTATTGTATGATTCCATTTATACGAAACATCCAGAATAGGCAAAGCCACAGAGACAGAAAGTAAATTAGTGGTTGCCAGGGGCTGGGGGAAAGGGGGAATAAGTGAGTGATTGCTAATGGGCTGGGATTTCTTTTGAGGGTGATGAAAATATTCTGAAGCTAGATTGTGGTGATGGTTGCACAGCTTTGTAAATATACAAAAACCATTACCTTGCATGCTTTAAAAGGGTGAATTTTGTGGTGTGTGAATTATTTATTTTTAACTAAAAAAATAGTAGAAGAAAATCTCCAGGAACTCAAAATAAAAAGACTGAAGGTTGAATATGAAGCAGAGTAAATATATAGATACTCACTCCCAAATGCATTCTTATGGAATTAAACACTACAGAAGGACGGGGAAAAGTGCTAGTGTCAAGAAAAAAGTTACAGAAACATTAGAATAAAATTGGCATCAAACTTCTCATTTTAAATACCACCAGAAGAAAATGGAACAATGCCTTTTTCACAGTTCTGTAGGAATGTTATTGACCAAATTAGGATAGGAAATCAGACACCTAGGCAAATAATATCTTCTAAGAAAGTGTTTTTCATTCAACAATAGTATAACTAAGAAGCTGATGTCTTCGTGATATAATGAAGAACACATGTGTTTCTGTTCTCAACAAGAAAAATGTAAGACAATTAGTGATTCTGGATTAAAAAAACAGTTTCAAGAACCAGTGTGTAAATATGAACTACTAAAGTGTGGCATGATTTTTAAGAAATTGAGTGTGAAGAAAGAGAACCCATTTGATCTCAATGCCTAGAACATGCTTCTATGACTAGTTTAGTGACATAGGATTACATTCCATTTCCTGGGGATTAAACCACTTAATTCTGCATTTAATTGTATGTAATGTAGTAAAAGGTGAAAATTGGCACTTACTGATTTAAAGCTATAAATGTAGCTGTAGAGGAAATGTAATACATGTGGGGGATGGTAGAAGATAAATTCTTTCAGAGTAGGGACGGAATAGAGACTGTCTAAATAATGTGTTCAGAATAGAAGAATAGGCAAATTGCCCTAAATTACAGTCTAACCACCAGAGGACTGAAACAGAAGCAATGAAAAGGGGTTGCCTCTGAGGAGAGTATGGGGAGCCAGGAATAATACTTGCACTTGCTGTTTAACACCATGATATATTTTTCAACACTTTGCTTTACCATATGCCTGTATGACATGAACTTTTTTAGGACAGAAAGAACAATTTCCAGGCTTGCAAAATTGGCTGTATCATTAGCAATACTTCCAGCAGCAATATATGGAAACATTTACTAATAGTGGCTTGCATCGTGACATTTATTATTTGTTTAAAAAGCGATCTAGAGTAGGCAGAAGGAACTGACCGCAGTTGGTTTGGTGGCTTGATGACATCAGCACATGCTCCGTTTTTTCCCGTCCGTCTGCTCTGCCACCCAAAGTTCTGGCTATGGTCTCCACCCAAGAGCCCAACATAGCTGCTGGCTCCAGGAACTGGGTTTCTCACAGCCACATCCAATATCAGGAAGGAAATTACAGAAACAAAAAGGACTGACTTCCACATGATGGTCACCTTTTCTTTTCTTTTCCAGAAGCCACCATCCCTTCTTCCTCCAACTCATTCAGCTCCTTGCCATCCTTCTCTTGCATTTCATTGGCCAGAATTAGGTCACTTCCTCACCTCTGAACCAATTGCAGGGAATTTAGTTCACCTGAACTGAAGCAGATACATGATATCTCATCATCTGGAGCTGAGCACGTTGCTCCCTGAACAAAATTGGTGTTTCTGACAAAGAAGAAGTGGGCATTGACTGTCAGGTAGGCAATAACAGGGTGGACCAGGTTGACTGACTGACCGATTAACTAACCAGCCACCATCCCTTATGAGGTGACAACTGCCAGTCTGTCTGTCAGAATCACAAAGCCTGGAATCTCTCACGACGAAAGGCTATCCAATTCTGAGGCCTTGGTCCTATGTTAATTTAATGTGGATTAATCTTTTGAGACAAAATATTTAGTCATGTGTTGGCATCAGCAAATTAACATTGGCTTCTGGGGAAAAACTCCTGAGGAATAAAAATTCACATCACGCATTTTTCAAGGTTCAACATCGAAAATTTATCAAGTGTAAAACCCCAGTCTGTTTGGTACTGTTAAAACGATTAATATTACAAATAGCTGCTAGAAACAAGGCACATCCGACAACCTGAAGGACTGGAAGGAGAGGCAAACATTTTCCTTTCTGAAGGAGGAAAAGTTAGTTTCATCATTTGCATTTTCCCTCCCTCATGTCATCTGATGTCTCTGGTACATTTCCTAAATCAAAGACTTTCCTGGGGATTCTATTTATCAGACAGGTATTGGCTTTTCAGCAACCCTATCATAGTTGATTTATTAATATATCCTATAGACTTTCTGCACAATTCATACAGCGAAAGCCCATAGTGCCTCATAATTCCCACCTATTTTAAGTGAAAGACTTAATGCGTCGATGGGATCCGACATATGAGTGTTCACCAGCTCACTGTCAGTGCAGGTCTGAATAATTAGCACCAGCAGCTCTTTTTTGCAGATATTAATACTTTATATCATAAATGTCAAGCATAGCACAAAGATGCAACCAGAAAACCTCCGAAGGGAAGGGAGCCCATAAATCATGAAGGTTTCACTCTATTTTTCTTCCATTTTACTATTAGCAATATATACCCGGAGGATTTGCTGGGTCAAATGGTAGTTCTGCTTTTAGCTCTTTGAGGAATCACCATACTGCTTTCCACAATGGTTGAACTAATTTACACTCCCACTAACAGTGTATAAGGGTTTCCTTTTCTCCACAACCTTGCCATTGCCAGCATCTGTTGTTTTTGTTTTGTTTTTTTATTCTTTATTAATACCCATTCTGACTAGTGTGAGATGGTATCTCATCATGGTTTTGATTTGCATTTCTCTAATGATCAGTGATATTGAGTTTTTTTTTAGATGCTTGTTGGCTACATGTATGCCGTCCTTTGAGAAGTGTCTCTTCATGTCCTTTGCCCAGTTTTTAATAGGTTGTTTTTCTCTTGTACATTTGTTTAAGTTCCTTATATATGATATTAGACTTTTGTCAGATGCATAGTTTGCAAATATTTTCTCCCATCCTGTAGGTTGTCTATGCACTCTGATAATAGTTTCTTTTGCTGTGCAGAAGCTATTTAGCTTAAGTAGGTCCCATTTGTCAATTTTTGCTTTTGTCATGATTGCTTTCAGTGTCTTTGTCATGAAATCTTTGCCTGTTTCTAGATCCAGGATGGTATTGCCTAGGTTGTCTTCCAGGTTTTTATAGTTTTGGGTTCTACATTTAAGTCTTTAATCCTTCTTGAGTTGATTTTTGTATATGGTGTAAGGAAGGGGTCCAGTTTCAATCTTTTGCATATGAGAGACAGTTATCCCTGCACCATTTACAAAATAGGGAATCGTTCCCCATTGTTTGTTTTTGTCGGCTTTGTCAAAGATCAGATGGTTGTAGATATATGGCCTTATTTCTGGGCTCTCTATTCTGTTCCATTGGTCTATGTGCCTGTTTTTGTACCAGTACCATGCTGTTTTTGTTACTGTAGCCTTGTAGTATAGTTTGAAGTTGGGCAATGTGGTGCCTCCACTTTGTTCTTTTTGCTTAGGATTGTTTTGGCTATTTTTTCTAGTTCTGTGATGAATATTTTGGTAGTTTGATAGGAATAGCATTTAATCTGTAAATTGCTTTCGGCAGTATGGCCATTTTAATGATATTGATTCTTCCTATCCATGAGCATGGGATGTTTTTTCCATTTGCTTGTGCCTTCTCTAATTTTTTTTTTTTTTTTTTTGAGATGGAGTCTTGCTCTGTCGCCCAGACTGGAGTGCAGTGGTGCGATCTGGGCTCACTGCAAGCTCCGCCTCACAGGTTCATGCCATTCTCTTGCCTCAGCCTCCCAAGTAGCTGGGACTACAGGCACCTGCCACCTCGCCCAGCTAATTTTTTGTATTTTTAGTAGAGATGGGGTTTCACCGTGTTAGCCAGGATGGTCTCAATCTCCTGACCTCATGATCCACCCACCTCAGCCTCCCAAAGTGCTGGGATTACAGGCGTGAGCCACCGCACCCAGCCCATGGACATCTATTTCTTTCTGACTATCCATCTATCCTTTCTTCTCAGGCTGTTGGCTTTTCTATGAACTTGAACAATCTTATCATTTTTCCAGGAGATATCCAAATCGAAGTAGGTACATTTCTGAATCCAAAAAAAGAGAGTAATATTAGATCAAAAGGAAGTATTTTAAAGGGGTTTCTAGATTCTAAGGGTATCTCAGCTCTCCATCTTTGAGCTTCATCCCTTTCTTTGATATATTTCAATTGGTAAGTTATGAAGTAATTACAGTATTTATCCCAGGCTCCCTAGTTCTTACCTAACTGCAAATTGGTTTTTCTTCAACTCTTAGCAATTCTCATCTGATGTACATTATGATCAGAAACTTAGGCTACCATAGGGCTATTTTGACCATTTTGGAAGGAGTCAATATTGTTCTGCTGGGAAAAAAACTGATTCTAAAGTATCAAGTGGGCATTCATTGGCCACACATTCAATTTATTCAGTCTGACAGTGATGATAATATTCCAAGTCGCTGAGTGTTGTCCTTTACTTTCAAGTCACTGGGTCCTTACCATGTGCTGAATGCCTCATTCTGTGATCTATGGAGGCTTTTGATGGAGTAATTTCTCCTAGTGAGTTTTCTCTTACAATTTTTCACATATAAACTGTCCATATCATTTACCAATTCCATTTGACATTTGCTAAAATACAACCCTAACGTTAGTTCATGGGTTTGGAAATGGCATATAATGCACGTCTCAAAGAAATCTGAAACACAGGTGATCATTACAGCTGATTGTCTTTTGGAATTGCTAAACAATGCTTAGTGCAAAACGCTGTCCTCAATGCTAAGGAGAATAGTACTTGTAAAGTTCCCACCTTCTAGTTTGGACATTGAAACCTAAACAGGGGAGAGTCTTAGGCCCACTGTTAACACCATTGTTTGAACACGCTCCCCTCCTTAGGGAAGAATATTCTCTATCTTTATCAGCAGGGTATTTTTATTCAGTACATATGAAGGTTTTCTCCAATATGTTTCTAATTTGTGGTTAAGTCACCCTCATAAGGGACATTTCAGAAGCAGATATCTCTGGAAAATATTGCACATCGCACATATTGCCATTTCTAACAAAGTCTTTTAAAGTAAACTTGGGATTGATTCACAGAAGTATTCATGTTGCATTTTCATTTTGAATGTTTAAAAACTCCTCTTACCTGGTTCTTTAACAAAGAAAAAAATCAAAGGAAGCCAGCCCAAGGATAGTCAGAATAACCTGGTCTGAAAAAGCAAGAAAAAGGCACCTAAAGACTATCTAAAAGTTCTAGTCCCTCCAGTGTGCATCTCCAGCCACTGGGCAAGCATCCATTCAGTAAAACCCTGCTGGTTTTCAGTTTTCCCTTTGTCTTTTTACGAGCATAGCCTGCTCACTCTGGGCCCACAGGATGAGTGATTAGGGAGGTGTCAAGTGGAGAGATAGTGCCAAGTCTGGCAAATGAGTTTGTAGTTAATGTTAATGCTGGTTTTTCCAGAGGCTTTCAAATATATGAAGGACACTGCTTGAATGAGGAACTTTTAACCTTGCAGCTGGTCATTTGTTTTTCTGATTAGGACATGCCACTGTCTCAACTTCCAGGTGGTTGTTCACCCTAGGCAATAACGGCCTCTTGTTTACTAATCTCCAAACTGCCACGTGTTCCTGGCTTGTCATTGTGCGTCATCCTGCCTCTGAGTGCCAAACAATTGTGGAGAATCACTTTTGATCTTTTTCTCTTTGTTGTGTCAGAGAGAATCATAGAATATTTAAAAGTGTAGCATTTACAGAGAGAAACAAATATTGTGTGTGTGTGTGTGTGTGTGCACGCACGCGCATGTGTTTTAAGAGAGCTAATGTGGAATCAGGGAATTCCAAAACACAGAGCAAAACAATCCAACGATATGCATTTTCCAAAGTAAAACAACGCAAGATGAAACCCAGGTAAAAACACTGTTCCTCAGAAATGTTTTACATTAGCCAATTGCTATGGTTTAAATGTCCCTCCAAAATTCATGTTGAAACTGAATCTCCAATGTGTCAAGTATTGAAAGGTGGGGTCTTTAAGAGGTGAATGGATTGTATCAATTCATTCATGGCTTGATGTATTAATAATGGGTCATAATGGGAGTGATACTGGTGGCTTTACAAGAGGAGGAAGAAAGACCTGAGCCAGCACATTCAACCCTCTCACCATGTGATTCCCTGTGCCACCTTGAGACCATCCTGAGACTCTACCAGCAAGAAGGCCCTTATCAGATGCAGCCCTGGAGCTTGGATTAAACCTGCATAACTATCTTTAAAAATCACGTATTCTGTTGGAAGCAACAAAAACCAGACTAAGACACCGATCAAGCCCTAAGGGCCACACAGTCCTACTTTACAGTTTAGCGTTTCATTTGTTGCATTTATAATTCACTTCATTTCCATCCATCCATACCCTCCCCTTGTGAACAATAAAATCAGGGATTTTAGCAAAACCCCAGTGGTATGTACTTTCAGAATTGGGCAACATCCCATTATTACAGTAGGCTCTGAAGAATTGTTTCATTCTCTGGATGAGAGAAAGTCATGATGGCTAAGACTACAGTGGTCCATAATATAGTAAATCAGCTTGATGTGTGACTAAAACCATATTAAGAAAAAAAGGGTTGTTTCCCTGGATTCAGAAGGAGAAAGAGAAAAACAACTCTGGCTGCTTCAGGGAGACCAGAAAATCCATACCACAGAGTTCTAGGATTTTTTTTCAAAGCCTTAAAGCAACATGAGAAAACGGAAGTATCTTGGAGAAAAGCAGTCTCATGAACAACCCACTGAGAGGGAGATCTCAGCTTGGTTTTACATTTACACATTGTATCCAGAAGTTAAACATTTGAAAAGCACTAAAGAACTGATCATGGCTTGAAGGGGTCTGCTGGGAGGTGGTGAGAGAACACTCTTTTTCCCATGTCAGCATGAGATCCTAATGTTCACTGCAGGTGTCATAGCAACTGTTTTTAAATAAAATGTGTATTATTCATCAAATATTGGTATCCAGAATACGGTGCCACGTAAAAATTATTACAATACTATTCTCATCTCCATACAACTGGCTTGCGTGGCTAAGGGAGAGAAATGGCATAATTCTATGTCATGGGAGAGATTCTCAGCGAAGGAGGGAAGGCTTCCAAGAATGCTCCATTGCCCCAATTTGCTCCTCTAATTTCCCGTTTCAGAATCATCACCCACCTCTGCCAGAAAATATCTGGCGGACAGAGCACAGTGCTACAACCAACAAGACAATGGTTCAAGCTGCTGTACACCAAATGGGAAACGTTCGTAGCTGCAATTAAGAGATTCGACTTCAGAGAAACCGTATCTTGAAATTACTGAGTTCCAAAACTGCTCTCTCATAAGCTCTTTGTTAAGACTTTTAAATACTTTTAAAGTTGTAGTTCTTGCACATGGAAAAAAAATTCAAATAATACAAAAGGCTACAGTATAAGCCCCTTTCCAGGTTCCTGCCCCTTGGCCATAGCTAACCCTCATACTAGTTTGTATGCATATGCAAACATATATTTTTAATTTTTATTTTCATTCAACATTTGAAATCTTATACACTCTGTTCTGCACCTCACTGTTTTCACTTAGCATATCCTGGAGAACACTTAGTAACAGTAGTACATAGAGAGCTACTTGATTCTTTTTCATGACATCATGGCTTCATTTCTATTGGTTGCTATTTAGCTTGTTTCAGTGTTTTGGCCTGCAAATAACACTGCACTGTGTATATTGTCCTTTTGTCTTTATTGCCATAGCCTTTTTTTTTTTTTTTGAAATGGAGTCTCACTCGTCGCCCAGGCTGGGGTGCAGTGGCGTGATCTTGGCTCGCTGCAAGCTCTGCCTCCCAGGTTCATGCCATTCTCCTGCCTCAGCCTTCCAAGTAGCTGGGACGAAAGGCGCCTGCCACCATGCCCAGCTAACTTTTTGTATTTTTCGTAGAGATGGGGTTTCACCGTGTTAGCTAGGATGGTCTCGATCTCCTGACCTCATGATCCGCCCACCTCGGCCTCCCAAAGTGCTGGGATTACAGGCGTGAGCCACTGCGCCCGGCCTACCATAGCCTTTCAATGGGCCTCCTTGTCTTCCAAATTAATCCTCTCCAGCTTTCTAATTTTCCACATTCCTGCCAGAGGAGTCTATTTACACAGAGAGACTGATCTTGTCACACTCCCACTTTAACCTAACAGTTCTCCCACCACCCACAGAACACCTCCAAATTCCTCAGTAGGTAAAAATCCTCCATTTGCTGCCGCCTATCTTTTAGCCTCACCTCCTACCACTTCCCACCAAGCACTCATCATGCTGCCCACGCTGAACCAACAGCTAAAATGCTGCTGCCTTACTCATGCTACCATACTCTTGGCGTCATTTATCTTGAATCCTTCTTGGAACTTGCTGGATGTGCTAGGAATGATAGTAATCTTGACCTTGAGTTCTGTACCTGAACGCTCCAGGGAAGCCATATTTAACTGCTTGCTCCCCTTGCAGTTACCACCTGCTGATTCCAGGAAGACTCAGACACCTACAATAAACACACTCGTAGCTTTTTGTATGAGGTGGGAGCTGACCTGTTCCTGCCATCTACCTCCTGACACCTTGCCAGAACCTCTGACCCTGCTTTGCTGTGGCTGCTCTAACCCACGAGATGCCATAAACAAATTGCCTGGCATTCAAAAAGAATACTCAAATAAAAATTCTTTCCTGAAGGCACTCTAGTTCCTACTTGCGTTAGGCCATTGTCCGCATTGACGTAAAGAAATACCTGAGCTGGGTAATTTATAAGAAAAGAAGTTTAATTGGTCATGGTTCTACAGGCTCTACAAGCATGGTACTGCTCAGCTTCTTGAAAGCCTCAGTGAGCTTTTACTTATGACAGGAGGTGAAGAGGGAACAGGCACGTTGCATGGCCAGAGCAGGGACAAGAGAGAGGATAAGAGGTGCCACACACTTTTAAACAACCAGATGTTGAGAGAACTCACTATCCTGAGGACAGCACCAAGCCATGAGGGATCTGCCCCCATGACCCAGTCACCTCCCACCAGGCCCCACCTTCCACATTAGGGATTACGTTTCAACATGAGAATTAGACTTATTTATTTATTTAGATTTTCATTAAGCCACTTCCCTGTTCTCATCAATGATCCAGGCACATTCCCTGGTTCTTCACAGTCAGTCCTCTGGTTCCACTTTCAATTTGACAATACCAGGCATTGCCAGTTTCACCAGTCAGCAGATTTCCTTCCTCCAAACGCCTTCCCTGGCATTACTTCACCCAAGTTAAACACTGTATTTCCTCAATTCTAAAGTAGGATGATACTGTCCAGCTGGTGAAATGCCATTTTCCACCCTGCAAAGATATTGGCACAGGACAAATATACATTTGTTCATCAGGGCATATTCAAACAAACAGAAGTAACAAAAGTATAATAGTGGCATGTCCCTTTGTCCCCTCTCCAAAACCTAACATTACTGTATGCCACAGACAGTTAAATAGAGAAGCCACACACTTTAAAATGTGACTGTGGCTAAACAGTGTACCAGTCATGCATTGTGTTCAACGGTGCAGTTGACATTGATGCGATATGCCAAGCATTAGCAGGAAGATCTTTAATCGATGCCTTTAAAATGAATATTGTGTCTGGTTCCCCCCAACCCCTTCCTCTATCAATACTCACAGGAGAGCTAGGGGGAAGATTCTCTTTAGAATGGGGTCAGTCTTATGGGCAAATGGATGAATGGTCTATGTGTCATAATGTAAACAATTAGGGAACTCTGTTTTAAAACGTCCCCCGTGGGACCCAGTGTTAGATTTATTTCCTTGCACTAAGCCATTGTCTACAGAAGAGCAATATTAAAATACAAATATCTCTTTTGGCAGGGGCAGCAATATATTAATGCAAGAAGACAAATCTCTACACATTTGTATTTAGCAATTGCTACTCTGTTCAAAGATATTTTAAAGTAGATGTTTAAGAAGAAAAATAAAAAAAGACATAAATCCTTTAAAGAAGAGGTTGTTCTAGAAAACAGTATTAATCATAAACTGTTATGTGAGAAAGTGAGATTATAAATGAATGTAAATGAAAAAAAAGCTCAAATAACAGACTGCCCTCCTTCCTCTTAAAAATACTGGAAGAATGGCCGGGCATGGTGGCTCACGCCTGTAATCCCAGCACTTTGGAAGGCTGAGGTGGGCAGATCAACTGAGGTCAACAGATCGAGATGGCCAGGACTGTCTCCATCCATCCTGGCTAACATGGTGAAACTCCGTCTCTACTAAAAATACAAAAATTAGCTGGGTGTGGTGGTGGGCACCTGTAGTCCCAGCTACTTGGGAAGCTGAGGCAGGAGAATGGCTTGAACCTGGGAGGTAGAGGTTGCAGTGAGCTGAGATCGTGCCACTGCACTCCAGCCTGGTGACAGAGCAAGACACCGTCTCAAAAAAAAAAAAAAAAAAAGACTGGAAGAACAGGTTCCACAATGTTCATAGTGCTAATAACTGAGGAATAGAATATGGGTGATTTTTTAATCTTCATTTTATCTACTTCTTTTGCTTCAATTTCTAATGAACATACATTTCTATAAGAAAATGTCCTTAAAATGTATAATTACATGTATATATTCATGCACTTTTCTGTACGTTTCTGTTTAATTAAAGCATATCCGCAATGGAGAAGAGCATTTCTTGTGAAGTAGAATGAATAATTGGGATTTGAAAGGGA
Source organism: Piliocolobus tephrosceles (assembly GCF_002776525.5). NCBI lineage: Eukaryota > Metazoa > Chordata > Mammalia > Primates > Cercopithecidae > Piliocolobus > Piliocolobus tephrosceles. The sequence goes on along the minus strand of NC_045437.1, from coordinate 112,075,947 downwards.
GAAGGATGAATGGCACAGATCCTTTCTCTCTTGAGAACTGAATCATGTGACCTAAGGAAAATTTCTTTCTTCTCTGGGACAAATGAGATTCAGAGCAGGTAGAATGAAAAGAAAAGGCCCTGGGAATGCTTAGGGCACATGGGCACACCTTGCCTTCTTCCTGAGGAGTTCCGTGAAGGTAACAAAATTTGAGACATTTCCTTCCTGGGCTTTGACATTTAAACAGAAGCTTCCTGAGTTACAGGAGTGGTGTAGGTCTTTTTCTGTTTTTTTGTTTGCTTTGCTTTTACTTTATTGTAGTAAGAACACAACATGAGATCTAGTCTCAAGTTTTTAAGTGTACGGTACACTGTTGTTGACTATAGGTACAGTGTTTTACAGCAGATCTCTAGAGCTTATTGATCTTGCTTAACTGAGACTTTATGCCTATCGATTGGACATAATCAATAAACATTAGACATAATCAATAAGGAATCATTGAGGTAATCTCACCATTTCCCTCTCCCCACAGAAATATCATTCCACTCTTCAATTCTATGAATTTTATTATTTTTGATACCTCATATAAATGGAATCATTCATCTTTCCATGATGGGATTTTTTTTTTTTTTTTTTTTTTTTTTGAGGCGGAGTCTCGCTCTGTCGCCCGGACTGGAGTGCAGTGGCCGGATCTCAGCTCACTGCAAGCTCCGCCTCCTGGGTTTACGCCATTCTCCTGCCTCAGCCTCCCGAGTAGCTGGGACTACAGGCGCCTGCCACCTCGCCCGGCTAGTTTTTGTATTTTTAGTAGAGACGGGGTTTCACCGTGTTAGCCAGGATGGTCTCGATCTCCTGACCTCATGATCCGCCCGTCTCGGCCTCCCAAAGTGCTGGGATTACAGGCTTGAGCCACTGCGCCCGGCCCATGATGGGATTATTTCATTTAGCATAATGAAATATGCTCAAAGTTCTTTCGTATTGTTCACATATGGCAGAATTTCCTTTCTTTTTTAAGGCTGAATCATATTTCACTGTTTGTATATACCGCCTTTTCTTTATGCATACACGTTTAGGTTGCTTACATATCTTGGCTGTTGCAGCAATGAATATGAGAATGAAAATATCTTTTCAGTATTTTTTAAGTAAATACCTAGAAGTGGGATTGCTGGATCAAAGGCAGTTCTATTTTTAATTTTTTAAAGAACTTCCATACTGTTTTCCATAGTGTCTGCATCATTTTGCATTCCCATAAACAGTGTGCAAGAGTTCCAATCTCTCCATATCCATGCCAATACTTGCTGCCTTTTGGTTTTTTGATAATAGTTATCCTGACAGGTGTGAGGTAATAGCTCATTGTGGTTTTGATTTGCATTTCCCTGATGATTAGTGACATTGAGGATTTTTTCCTATACCTATTGGCCATGTGTATATCTTCTTTGAAGAAACAGCTATTCATGGCCTTAGCCCATTTTAAATTAGGTTCTACAACTATTGAGCTGTAGACGTTCTTTATATATTTTACAGATTAACCCCTTATCAGATATATTGTTTGCAAATGTTTTCTCCCATTCTATAGATCATTTCTTCACTCTGTTGATTATTTCCTTTGCTGTGCAGAAGCTTTTAATTTGATATAGTGTCACTTGTTCATTTTTGGTTTTGTTGCCCGTGCTTTTGGTGTTATATTCATGAAATCAATATCAAGACCAATGTCAGGAAGTTTTTCCTCTATGTTTTCCGCAATGGGTTCTTCAGTTTCAGGTCTTATCTTTAAGTCTTTAAGCCATTTTGAGTTGATTTTTTGAAGGGTCTAATTCATTATTCTGCGTGTGGACATACAGTTTTTCCAGCACCATTTGTTGAAGAGACTATTCCTTCCCCATTGTGTATTTCTGGCATCCTTGTCAAAGATCAGTTGACTGTACATATGAATTTATTTCTGGATATATGTATATGGTATACATATACCTGGTGATAGGTATATGCATTTATTTCTGGGCTCTTTATTTTCTTGACTGATCTATATGTCTGTCTTTATGTCAGTACCATACTGTTTTCATTACTGTGGTTTTCTAAAGTATTGTGAAATGAGGAATTATGATGCCTGCAGCTTTGTGCTTCCTCAGGATCAATTTGGCTATTCTTGGGCTTTTGTGGTTTCGTATGAATTGCAGAATTTTTTTTCTATTTCTGTACAAAATGCCACTGAGATTTTAATAAGGGTTTCATTGAACCTGTAAATCACTGAGTGTTTATATTTTAACATTAAGTCTTCCATTCTATGAATGCAGGATGTCTTTCCATTTGTTTGCACCTTTTTAAATTTCTTTCATCAGTGTTTTGTGGTTTTCTGTATACAAGTCTTTCACCTCTTTCTTTATTCCTAAGTATTTTATTCTTTTTGGTGCTATTATAGATGGAAATGTTTTCCTAATTTCCTTTTCAGAGAGTTTGTCGGTAATATACAGAAACACAACTGATTTTCATATATTGATGTTGTATCCTGCAACTTTACTGAATTTGTTTAATAGTTCTGGAGGTTTTTTCCTTGAATCTTTAAAATTTTGGAAGTATGTAAGATCATGTTGTCTATAAACAGAGCTGTTTGTTTCTTCCCTTTCTGATTTGGATGCCTTGTCTCTTTTTCTTTCTTAATTGCTCTGACTAGTACTTCCAGTACTATATTGTACATATATGTTGCTGTGCTCTTGGTCTTACAGGAAATGCTTTCAGGTTTTTGACCACTGAGTATGATGTTAGCTGTGGGCTTTTCATTTACAGCCTTCATTATATTGAGGTACTTTCTATTCCTAGTTTGTTGGAGGTTTTTTGTTATGAAAGGGTAGTAAATTTTGTCAAATGCTTTTTCTGTATCTATTGCAAGGATCATGTGATTTTTATCGTTTTTTTCTGTTAATGTGGTGCATCACATTTATTGATTTTTGTATGTTGAACCATCCTTGCATACTAGGGATAAATTACACTTGGTCACTGTGTATGATTTTTTTAATGTGCTGTTGGATTTGGTTTGCTGGTATTTTGTTGAGGGGTTTTCTTAATCTATATTCTTCAGGAATATTGGCCTGTAGTTTTCTTGTAGTGTTTTTGTCTGGCTTTGGTATCAGGGTAATGCTGGCCTGATGAAATGAGTTTGGAAGTATTCCTTCCTCTTCAATTTTTTGGAAGAGTTTGAGAAGAATTGACATTAATTCTTTAAATGTTTGGTAGAATTCAACAATGAAATCATCTGGTCCTGAGCTTTTATTTGTTGGGAGGTTTTTCATTACTGAGTCAATCTCCATAGTAGCTGTAAGATTGTTGAGACTTCTGTCATGATTTAGTCTTGGTAGGTTGTATGTTTCTATGAATTTATCCATTTCTTCTAGGTTATTCAGCTTTTTTGGTGTATAATTGGTCATAGCAGTGTCTTATAATTCTTCTTATTTCTGTGGCATCAGTTGTAATATCTTGTTTTCATTTCTGATTTTGAGTCTACTCTCCTTTGTTCTTAGCCTAGCTAAAAGTGGTCTATTTTGTTTATCTTTTCAAAACTCCAACTCTTCATTTGCTGATACTTTTCTATTTCATTTATTTCTGCTCTAATCTTTGTTATTTCCTTCCTTCTGCTAATTTGTGCTTAGTTTTTTATTTTTTATCTAGTTACTTGAGGTATAAAGGTGGGTTGTTTGAGAACTTTCTTCTTTTTTAATGCAGGTTTTTACTGCTTAAACTTCCCTCATAGTATTGCTTTTGTTGTAAGTTTTGGTATGTTGTGTTTTTTCATTTGTCTCAAGGTATTTCTAATTTCCTTTTTTCTATTTCTCCTTTGACCCAATGATTGTTCAAGAGTGTGTTGTTTCATTTTCATATTCCTGTGAATTTTCCCATTTTACTTGTGCTGTTGATTTCAAGTTTCATTCCATCAAGGTCAGAAAATGATTTCAGTCTTCTTAAATTTGCCAAAACTGTTTCATGACCTGACAGGTAAGCTATCCTGGAGAATGTTCTGTGTACTCTTGAGAAAAATAGGTGCTGCTGTTGGGTGGAATGTTCTATATATGTCTATCAGATCCTTTTGGCCTATAACGTTGCTCATGTCCTCTATTTCCTTATTGATAGTCTGCCTGGATGTTCTATTATTGAAAATTGGGTAGTGAAGTCTTCTACAATTATTGCATTGTTGTCTACTTCTCCCTTCAGTTCTGACAACGTTTGCCACATATATTTAGGTGTTCTCATGCTAGATGCAAATGTATTTATTCCTGGTGGATTGAACATTTTATCATTGTATAATGTTCTTCTTTGTCTCTTGTGATAGTTTTGACTTACAGTTTATTTTGACTGATGTAAGTATTGTCAACCCCACTCTCCTTTGGTTACCATTTGCATGGAATATCTTTTTCCATCTCCTTACTTTCAGCCTGTGTGTGTCTTTAAATCTAAAATGAGTTTCTTGTAGACAGCATATTGTTGATCTCATTTTTAATCCATTAGACTATTTTATGTCTTTTGATTAGAGTTAAACTCATTTACATTTAAAGTAATTATTAATAAAGAAGATTTACTATCACAATTTTGTTAATTGTTTTCTGCTAGCCTTGTAATTCTTCTACCTGTCTTTTCCTTTCTTGCTGCTTTCCTTTGTGTTTAAAATTTTTTTTCTGGTATTGATAGGCTTTGATTCCTTTCTTTATTCTTCTTTTGGGCAACTTCTATTTTTTGTGTATGATTAATTTGGGACTTACATAAAATATCTCTTACATACAATATAACAGTCTGTTTTAAGCCAATCACAACTTAAATAATGTACCAAAACTCCATACTTTAATTTCTCCTCCCCCTACACACTCATTTTATGTTATTGTTGTCCCATTTTATATCTATTCATATTGTATATTTTATTTTATTTTATTTATTTTTGAGACGGAGTCTCGCTCTGTTGCCCAGGCTGGAATGCAGTGGCCGGATCTCAGCTCACTGCAAACTCCGCCTCCCATGTTTATGCCATTCTCCTGCCTCAGCCTCCCGAGTAGCTGGGACTACAGGCACCGTCACCACGCCCGGCTAGTTTTTTTTATTTTTTTAGTAGAGATGGGGTTTCACCGTGTTAGCCAGGATGCTCTCGATCTCCTGACCTCGCGATCCGCCCATCTCGGCCTCCCAAAGTGCTGGGATTACAGGCTTGAGCCACCGCGCCTGGCCCATATTGTATATTTTAGTTATATTTATTTTTTATACTTCTGCCTTTAACTTTTATGCTAGAATTAAAAGTGATTTTTCCCATCACCATTAGAGTAATGCAGTATTTTGTATTTATCCATGTATTTACCTCTACCAATGAGTTTCATACTGTCTTGCTCTGTCGCCCAGGCTGGAGTGCAGTGGCACGATCTTGCCTCACTGCAAGCTCCGCCTCCTGGGGTCATGCCATTCTCCTGCCTCAACCCCCTGAGTAGCTGGGACTACAGGCACCTGCCCCATGCCCAGCTAATTTTTTGTATTTTTAGTAGAGACAGGGTCTCACCATGTTGGTCAGGCTGGTCTCAATCTCCTGACCTAATGATCTGCCTGCCTCAGCCTCCCAAAGTGCTGGGATTACAGTTGTGAGTCACTGCAACCGGCCGAGTTTCATTCTTTCTTATGCTATCATACTGTTATTTGGCATCCTTTCATTTCAACTTTAAGAACTCCTTTTAGCATTTCTTGTAAGGCATGTCTAGTGGTGATAAAACTTCCTCAGCTCTTGTTTACCCCTGGAAAAACTGTCTTCACCAGACAAACAAAAGCTGAGGATTCCCATCACACAGGTAACGATGAGTTGTTGCTGAATTGATGTGTTTGTAGGGGAAGAAGGGTCCAGGGCTTCCTACTCCACAATCTTGCTGACATCAGTTACTGTATATAGGTTTCTGAACAGCAGAAATATTGAAGGAAAAAGAAATATTCTCTCCAAGAAACAAAAAGGAAAAAAATGGAATTAGGTTAAGTAGCAATAGCTTTAAATTAGTGCTTATATAATCATTATACCCAGGTTAAATTATCATTCATATTAAGAAAATCAACATTTACTTTTTAAAATAAAGCATTATGTTTGAAATGGGAAAAGCATATTTAGTTCACCATAGATTTTTCTTGATATGCAATGGTATCCAGCTTCTCATGATTTCCTCCATGATTCTCTCCTCCATAAGGTCAACAAGAAAAACAAAAAAAGAAAAGAAGAAGAATATGCCACAGCTATACTTTCCCAGTAAGGCTGTGCTGGTTTAATTTGCCTGGGTTTATAGTGAATGTTCCACTAACCAAATCAGAGTGCAGGCTTTCAAAACCTTTCATTTCTAAACTCTAAGCAGAGTAGTACATCAATTCATAAAAGAGAGCCTTTTAAAAAATTGCACATTTTAGTGAATACAATGCTTTTATATTTTCTTATTTCATCCTCAAACCAACTTTTTTTTTTTTTTTTTGAGATGGAGTCTCACTCTGTCGCCCAGGCTGGAGTGCAGTGCAAATCGATCTCAGCTTACTACAAGCTCTGCCTCCTGGGTTCACATCATTCTCCTGCCTCAGCCTCTAGGCACCCACCACCATGCCCGGCTAATTTTTTTGTGTTTTTAGTACAGACGGGGTTTCACCATGTTAGCCAGGATAGTCTCGATCTCTTGACCTCGTGATCTGCCCGCCTCGGCCTCCCAAACTGCTGGGATTACAGGTGTGAGCCACTGCGCCCGGCCCGCACCAACTCAATTTAAATAGCTACTTCAAGTGTTCATTTCTAGCCTTTTCCTGCATGGAATTCATTCCTTTACTTCTTTTGGTAATAGATCTCTCAATGTTCCTTTGATGAGTCATCTCCCTCCCATTTCCGGATAGTTCGGGTAAGACCGACTTTATTCCATCCCCACATCTAACTCTGGATATGTTTCTCAGGCTTGGACAATCAGTGTAGTCCACTTTCTTGGTCACGGTGATTGTTGAGAGACAAAAACATGACTTAAATCAGTCCCATAGACTAAATTGTGGGATTTTCCCAAAGTAGATACAAGAGGCAGGTCACAGAGAGTAAGTAAGAAGGTGTTGAAGACTACTGTCATCAAATCTACCATTTTTCCAGGAGCCAGTACTCTGGACTTTGGGCCTACCCAGGGTAACCAACCATTTCAGTTGGCCTTGAACTGAGGCGTCTCTTAGGAGTGCTTAAACCAGGAAAGCTTTGGGCAAACTGGGAAAAACTGTTTACCCCACCAGTCACCACAGTGCCACATAAAGTAAGAGCTTCCCAGCCTGGAAGGGAGATCAAAATGCTTCTTCCTTACCAAGGAAGACCAATGGTTATCACCCTCCCCTACTGCAAGAGAGTAAGTACCCAAAGTGCCAGGCAGCAATTTTAGAGAAAATAATCTAGCAGTGACCAGTTTGCTTTTTCTATTTAATCCTTAAATAATTAGGAAAAAAAAAGAACTAAGATCATTTTTTAACAGCCTCATTTTTCAATTATCAAGTGCTAAATTAAAATGGAATGCAAACACCAAAACTTCACACACTGCTAAAAATGAACATGTCTAAAATATTAATAGAACTCCAAATGATTTATAACACCCTCTTGGGCATATTTTATGATTTATTGCTGTCATTTTAGTGGCTCCGTGGGTGACAGAGTCATCTCGCTCTGTGTGTGCTCCGGCAGGTTTCTGGGCTATTCAGTAAACTCCACACTCAGACCTTCACTGCATGCACATCGGATGATAGGCGAAGGAGAAAAAGTAAAGATGTTAAATTTTTCCATAAATCAAATAATCCTAGGGCTAAAAGGCTTTAAAAGGGGTTATTTCTTGTTTTCTCAACTTCATGCAGGGCCACACTGGGGCTATCTTCAATGGTTGTGAATTTCACAACCTCCCTTGTTGATGTATAATGTCAGTCTTTGTCGATGAGATATTCTACTTTGGAGCTAACCTTTACCCTTTCGGTATCAAATAAAGCTTGTTTTCTGGAGAATAATTCATAACATTTTTGGTAGTTAACTTCCTGTCTTTGACTTAATCATACATTTTTCAAACCTTTCTGTTCATCCCACAGACATGGTTGCCCCGTCCTCCGTGCTGATTTGCTTCTAGTTTCTCTACAAGCTTCCTAGGACTCGTTCAGATTCTGCCACTCAAAATCTGCTCTCATTGAAATTGGGTTTGTTTTTTTCTTCTTCCCTGGACCCTGTTCTCCATCTCTCAGCTGTTTCTCCCTTTCCAGAAACCTAAAGCTCTGATTCTGCCCTCTGGACAAACAGACCTTCTTTCCTTTCATCTTCCTTCCACTGTCAGCCACACACACCCAAGCAATAGCCACACAGGCCTATGCTTCTAGGAAACCACCCATGCAGAGGCGCTCTTGTCTACAGCATTGGCTGTAACTTCTAGGCCTTTTCATTGCTCAGAGCTGGGAAATGGTTTTGTTTTGTTTCAAAAATAAAATTACATCCTGGGTTTATACTGTTTTCAATTCAAATTTAAGATTATAGATTTTTCACTTATCTTCTATTTGTACTTCTTTTCTTTGATGCTAAAAATCTTGGTTTCTAACGACACTAACATAATTACTATTTGACTTGCCATATAATATGTATTTATTTGTTTCAAAACTGTAATTCTGGTAATTTTACTAACAGATAAATGATCATGCTGCCCCTAAGGAAGACCATAGACAAATCCACAGTATGGAGTATTCTGTATGAACAAAGTACCTGGTTTCTGCCATAAGCCAATGACATAAAAAAACAAGGATGAGGGAGAACACCTTTCTAGATCCAAGAGACTTGAGAAACCTAATCACCAACTGTGATGTGTGAACTGTTTGAAGTCTAATTCAGAAAACCAACTGTCCAAAGATTTTTCAAGGAAAATTGGGGTGTGATTACGGACAGGTTGATAGATGATGCCGAGAAAATATCGTTAATTTTTTAGGTATGATAAAGGCATTTTGTTTATGTAAGACAGTGCAATATATTCCATAGAGGCATACTGAGGCATGCAGGGTGACATAACAGGAAAGCTGGAGACTGCTTTAAGATATTCTGGCAAAGGAAAAAGTAAAACAAAAAAGGATGGATGAATAAATGTGACAAACCATTGATAATTATTGAATCTGGGTGGTGGGTATAGAAGGCTTCATTATACTATTCTTTGTACTTTTGAGGATGCTTGAAACTTCTTATAATAAAAATAAAGTCTTTCTATGACTCCATGGCTCACTGTGAAAAATCCAGCCTCTGTACCTTGTGGGATCTTCTTATCCAATTCAATCCTACTTTTCCGGGTTTACCTGTGAATGCTGTCGCTCATGCGTTGCTTACACTGCACAGCTGTCGTGAATGACTTGTGTTAACACTGTCTTCGCTGCTTTGCTTACACTGTTTCCTCTACTTACGGGTCCTCTCCACCCATTATCCCGAGAAGAATGCCCCAGAGAGATGGTTAAAAATACTGATTATAGTAACTACCATTTATTGAGTGTTTACACTTGGCAATGGAATGCACTGGGTAATGATTCATATTCTTTTTTTGAGACAGAGGCTTGCTCTGTCACCTAAGCTGGAGTGCAGCAGTGCAATCTCAGCTCACTGTAACCTTCTCCGCTCCTGGGCTCAAGCGATTCTCATGCCTCAGCCTCCTGAGTAGCTGGGACTACACGCATGTGCCACCAAACCCGGTTAATTTTTTTGTATTTTAAAATTATTTGTATTATTTGTAATTTTTTTTTTTTTTTTTTTATTATCAGAGATGGGATTTCACCATGTTGGCCAGGCTGGTGTCGAACTCCTGGCCTCAAGTGATCCACTAACCTTGGCCTCCCATAGTGCTGGGATTACAGGAGTAAGCCACCACTTACTCATTACTCATTTTTAAATAATCCTGAGATATACCTGAGAAGAGGAAACCAGATCAAAAAGGTGAAGTAATTTGCTCATAGTGCATTTCATTCTGAGGCATGTTATGCCATTTTCTTTGTTTGTTTAACTGTATCAGTGGTTGTCAAATTTTAGAGTGGCATGAGGTCATCTGGAACAGTTATTTTCACATGCAGATTCATGAGGCACACCTCCTGAGTCCTGACATTTTTTCAGCTGCACTTGAGCCCTGCAGTTGATCTTTTCACCAGGGTGTCAGGAGGGTGCTGTGACTTCTGGTCTTTAAGCCACACTTTGAGAAACACTGCACTACGGCATGCTGTAAACTCCTTTCATCCTTTCTCTGTCACCACCTGCAGACCCCTAGGTCCTATTATATATGATTTTGTATATCTTCTATCACCTTGAATATGGAATGCATTATATTGCCTGACATGGTTACAATGGAAACATCTTAGTATTTCAAACTTGGATTATAAAATGCGATCTGGAAAAGAGAATTCATTAATGTCATCAACAAATATCTTGAGTGCCTGTGTGTGTTGTGCCAAAGATTCATGTACCCGAGTTGAAATGCACCTACCATCACCAGGAAGAAATGTTTTACCTGCCTTTGCCTTCCACTCCAGATGTTTTATGGGGTAGGCTAAATTTTCAAAAACAAAAATGATATGATGTATTTTCAGGAGGTAAAGAAATAACAGAAGCTACAAAAAAAAGTGGGAAATTTGTGTCAAAAATGACTCCCATACAGTTTGGAGGCTGCTGAAAAAACTAAAAATAGAGCTCCCATATGGTCCAGCAATCCCATGGCTGGGTATAAACTCAAAAGAAAGGAAATCAGTATACCTAAGAGATATCTGCACTCCCATGTTTATTGCAGAGCTGTTCACAACAGCCAACATTTGGAAGCAACCTGTGTCCATCAACAGATGAATGAAAAAGAAAATGTAAGACCTACGCACAATGGAGTACTATTCAGACGTAAAAAGGAACAAGACCCTGTCATTCCCAGTAACATCGATGAAACTGGAGATCACTGTGTTAAGTGAAATAAGCCAGGCACAGAAGGACAAACATCACGTTCTCACTTATCTATGAGATCTAAACGTCAAAACAATTGAACTCATGAACACAGAGAGCAGCAGGATGGTTACCAGAGTCAGGGAACGGAAGTTGAGGGGTGGAGTGGGAGGATGTGAGGATGCTTGCTGGGTAGACAAAAATATAAAGTTAGCAAGAATGAATAAGATATACTATTTGATCGCACAACGGGGTGACTATAGCCAACAATAACTTAATTGTACATTTAAAAATAACTAAATGAGTGAAATTGGATTATTTGTAACACAAAGGACAAATGCTGGAGGGGATGGACACCCCACTCTCCATGATGTGGTTATTTCACATTGCATGTCTGCATCAAAACACCTCATGTGCCCCACAAATATGTACCCCTATTAGGTACCCATGAAAGTGAAAAGTAAAAAAATGTATGGCTTCAGTGTCTAAGGAAATGTTTCTAGAAATAATTTGTGCATATGTAAATACAACTGGGGCCAAGTGTGGTGGCTCATGCCTGTAACGTCAGCACTCTGGGAGGCCGAGGCAGACGGATCACCTGAGGTCAGGAGTTCAAAGTCAGCCTGGCCAACATGGTGAAACCCCATATCTACTAAAAATACAAAAATTAGCCGGGCATGGTTACGTGTGTCTGTAGTCCTAGCCACTTGGGAGGCTGAAGCAGGAGAATCATTTGAACCTGGAAGGTGGAGGTTTCAGTGAGCCGAGATTGTGCCACTGCACTCCAGCCTGGGCAGCAAAGTGAGACTCTGTCTCAAAAAATTAAAAATAAATATAAATAAATGTAATTGGAATAAATAATTGGGGTTTTTCAGTACTCACATAGTCAGTAGACTTTTAGCCAAAATTTTTACAAAAACCTGTACAGTATTTATGCAGCATGAAAAAGGGAATCCAACAATAAAAAAACTTCGCTTAGAAACTCATCCAGAGGTGCCTCTTATTTAGTTGAATATGGACTTTTTTTTCAGACGGAGTCTCTCTCTGTCGCTGAGGCTGGAGTGCAGTGGCGTGATCTTGACTCACTGCAAGCTCCGCCTCCTGGGCTCAAGCCATTCTCCTGCCCCAGCCACCTCAGTAGCTGGAACTATAGGCACAAGCCACCATCCCTGGCTAATTTTTGTATTTTTAGTAGAGACAGGGTTTCACTATGTTGGTCGGGCTGGTCTCGAACTCCTGACCTCAAGTGATCTGCTTGCTTCGGCCTCCCAAAGTGCTGGGATTACAGGTGTGAGCTACCACGCCCAGCCAAGTATGAACTATATAGAATGGGAAAAACTTTTGTCCAAATTTCCAAAAGTCCTGGTAAAAATGGAAGCTGTGAAGAGTGTTGTGCTAAGTTGGGTGGGGAATGTTGAAGAGGAAGGAAAAGTAGGAAAATGGTGTGGAAAAAGAGAATGATGTATCTGTTAAGGAACTAGTATGTAGAATATATGTAGAATAAAAACATGGCAGGGTATGGTGGCTCACGCCTATAATCCCTGCACTTTGGGAGGCCAAGGTAGGTGGATCACGAGGTCAAGAGATTGAGACCATCCTGGCCAACATGGTGAAACCCTGTCTCTACTAAAAATACAAAAATTAGCTGGGCGTGGTGGCACCCACCTATAGTCCCAGCTACTTGGGAGGCTGAGGCAGACAACTGCTTGAACCCGGGAGGCAGAGGTTGCAGTGAGCCGAGATCACATCACTGCATTGCACTCCAGCCTGGCAACTAAAGCAAGACTCCATCTCAAAAATAAATAAAAAATAAATAACCCAATGAAAAATTGCCAAAGGATCCGAAAAGACATTCCTCCAGAGACGATATACAAAAGGCCAATAGGCATATGAAAAGATGCTCACCTTCCATCTGGGAAAGACAAATCAAAACCACAATCAGACAGCCCTTCACAGACACACTAGCAGGGCTCCAGTCAAAAATATAGATGGTAACAAGAGGTGACGAGCACCTGGAGAAATCAAAACCCCCATATGTTGCTGGTAGGAATGTAAATATTGCAGAAGGAAAACAGTCCAGAAGTAACGAAGAGTTATCATGTGAGGCAGCAATTCTACCCATAGGTATATACCTAAAAGAAATGAAAACACGTCCACACACACACAAAACACTTCTCCATGAATTTTCACAACAGCATTATTCCTAGCGGCCAAAAAGTGGAAACCACTCAAAGGTCCACGGACTGAGGGATGGGTAACTAAAATGTGGTGTGTCCATGCAATGCAGTTTTCTTCAGCAGTAAGGAGGAATGAAGCACTCACCCAGGCTACAATGTGGATGAACCTGGAAACCCTGTGTTAAGTGGAAGAAGTGAGTCACAAAAGGCCACATATTATATGTACAGAATAGGAAGCCTCTAGAGACGAAAATAGGTTAGTGACTGTCCGCGTCTCGGGACAGAGGACTGGAAGGTGACAGTGTATAAGAGGAAGGTTTCTTTGGGGTAATGAAAATATCCTACAATTGATTGTAGTGATAGATGCACAAGCCTGTGAATCTGCTGGGGTCACAGCATCATACCCTTTAAGTGGGTGAATTGTATGGCAAGTGAATTATGTCTCAATAAAGCTGTTAAAAAAGGATCATATCAAAAAATACAAAAGATGTTCTTGATACTGCAATACACGGGACAAAAATAGCCATTACTCTTAAGATCTCATTTTCACTATGAGGAGTGAAAATGAGAGAGAGAAAAAAAATATGTTTAATACCTATGCACCAAGTTTTATGTTATTCTTATTTAACACTACCCACTGGCAAGGCAGGTATTTTCTAATTTTTACAGATGACTTCAAAGAAGCCAAAGAAGCAGGTTAGTTGTATCCTTAAGTGGCAGAGCACAGATTTAAACAACATTTGTCTGTCTGCAAATTAAATATTTTTTCAATTACACCATTTGGTCTCTGTTTTACAGTTAGTTTTATAATTTAATTTCAATAACGGAGCTAAATCTAAAACAGAGCCTTTATTCTATTTGTGATTTTTTTACTTTTACAAAATTACATAAAAATGGGCCAGGCTCAGTGTCTCACACCTGTAATCCCAGCACTTTCAGAGACCAAGGTGGGTGGATCATTTGAAGTCAGGAGTTCAAGACCAGTCTGGCCAATATGGTGAAATCCTGCCTCTACTAAAAATACAGAAATTAGCTGGGCATGGTGATGTGCACCTATAATCCTAGCTACTCGGAGGGCTGGGACAGGAGAATCGCTTGAACCCAGGAGGTGGAAGTCACAGTGAGCTGAGATTGTATCATTGCATTCCACCCTGCCTAGCCGACACAGCAAGACTGAATCTCAAAAAAAAAAAAAAATATATATATATATATATATATATATATAGAGAGAGAGAGAGAGAGAGAGAGTCAACATTAGGGAGTACACACATATATACACATACACACACACATACACATACACATACATATATATATAAATGTCCTAAACTTCTACCAGTTGACTCAGAGCATACTTTTTATCCATTTAGAAGATAAAATTAAAAGTATGTACATATGTGGTCAGGCGCGGTGGCTCATGCCTGTTATCCCAGCACTTTCAAAGGCCGAGGCGCGTGGATCACTTGAGGTCAGGAGTTTGAGAACAGTTGGGCCAACATGGTGAAAACCCATCTCTACTGAAAATACAAAAATTAGCTGGGTGGTGTGACTCACACCTGTAATCCAAGGTACTTGGGAGGCTGAGGCAGGAGAATCTCTTGAACCCAGAAGGCGGAGCTTGCAGTGAGTTAAGATCGCACCACCGCACTCCAGCCTGGGTGACAAGAGGGAGACTGTCTCAAAAAAATAAAAATAAAAAAGTATGTGAATATGCATATATCTTATTATATATACTAAAATTTCTTTCTGAAAAATAATGAAATGTCATTGTTACATAGCTCACTTTTATTTTAGATGATACAGCACCTTGGAAAATTGACTCTGTTATGACCCAGGGTAAAATAAGCAAGACATCTTTAATCAAGCTATGTGAATTATCTTGCCCACTTTTTAAATTATTTACTTGTTGTAGTCAACATAGCAATTGATACTAACACTGTATAATTATTCCATGGCTGATGGGGTCCTATAAAGGTTGACAGATTTTATAAATTTTATATTCCATAGCTTCTATTTCTTAATATTATTTTTTGCATTAGTAGTAATCTCAGGACATAAGAATGTGTTCAATTTAACATTAAATTAATTTTTCTTTTTGTCCTGAGAAAGCAGAAACGTCAGAGCCAAAGGCACACAATAAAAAATCAGAAATCACATAAATTCCCTTTCAAGGGCAAAACTGCTGCACACGGCCCTTGGACATACTAACTTGTCCACATCAAATCAAAAACAAATGGGATAAGAAATAAAAAGTGGACTAGTGTGAAATTGTTGCTTGTCAACATTAGGGAGTACATTTTGTATCAAGAAACTCATAAAGAATCCACGATAGCTTGGCTCTCCTATAACCACCGAAAGTTTTGTTTCAGCTGGTGCTAAAAGCTCCCAATATTTGGAAACAGTTATTTTCCCCCTCTCTGTTGGGGGTATTTTTGATTGCTAACAATAGTAGCTTTTTCTTGGGATAAAATGAATCAAATCTATTTGTTTTTATCCTGAATTGCCCACAAATCAATTACATGTTCTTGACTAAAGGGAACTCTGATACTGACTCCATTGTTCCAGATAATGTCACATATTAATCAGGAAGGCTAGCTCTTTAATTTTCTTGTATATTATAAACATAATATACTCACAATAGCCTGTGCCAAATCACTCATGATAAATCTCCCTGTCTTGTCTACAAAAGGTCTCACAGACTTTCCATATCCCCAGCATGACCAAAGTTCAAATTCAATCCATCATATTATATGCCAAACCCCAAAGAAAATCACACCCAATGGACTGTTAAACCATAGTAGGTTGGTATTATTTAGCTCAAGAACATTGAATAAGATTTAAGTGCGGCCTTGAAAGTATTTTAATGGATTTTTGGCTTGTTGCTGATGAGTGTGTTAAAATAAGTGTAAATTATTTAATATGAATGCAGGAAAAATCATAATAGTGTTGGTAAATTGGTCATTTTGCAAAGCATGTGAATTCAGACCGTTACAGGAAGGTATTAACATATAAATTAGCAAAGTAATGGTTATGTTTTTGTAAATGTGATTTTTTTAAAGGCTTGTCACAAAATTCTGAAGGAATCCTACTCACCAAATTCGTTTTCCTCTACGTTAACTTCAAATAGTACTACTACTATCCATATAGAAATTAGAGGCCGGGCGCGGTGGCTCACGCCTGTAATTCCAGCACTTTGGGAGGCTGAGGTGGGTGGATCATGAGGTCAGGAGATTGAGACCATCCTGGCTAACATGGTGAAACACCGCCTGTACTAAAAATACAAAAGATTAGCTGGGCGTGGTGGCGGGCGCCTGTAGTCCCAGCTACCGGGGAGGCTGAGGCAGGAGAACGGCATGAACCCGGGAGGCGGAGCTTGCAGTGAGCCCAGATCATGCCACTGCACTCCAGACTGGGCGACAGGGTGAGACTCCGTCTCAAAAAAAAAAAAAAGAAAAAAATTAGAGTGTGGAGCGGGTAACCAAGTTGAGAATGGTAAGATTCCTTTACACCTGTATTCTCAGCCCAAGAAACTCACAAATGACACTGAGTTGTGAATAAATAATCAGAAATGACATAGAAGATTTGAAAACTAGCTTGATGACTTCAAATATGGTAATAGAAAAGGTACCCTATTAAATTAGTTTTCTTTAAAAACTAAAAAAAGTGGACACTGGAGGGAAAACTTAGTCTTATAATCATTAATAACAGTTATAATGATAAGCCAGGTACAGTGGCTCACACCTGTAATCCCAGCACTTTAGGAAGCCAGGGTGGGAGGATCACTTGAGCCCAGGAGTTCAAGACAACATGATGAAATCCTGTTTCTACTAAAAATACAAAAAAAATTAGCTGGGCATGGTGGTGCACGCCTGTAGTCCCAGCTGCTTGGGAGGCTGAGGCAGGAGGATCGCTTGAGCTCAGGTCACGGCTGCAGTGAGCACTGATTGTGCCACTGCACTCTAACCTGGACAACAGATGGAGACCTCATCTCAAAATAATAATAATTACTCTTCTTATAATCATATCAGGATCACTGGACTTACTTCAAGTGTCACTATGGTTCTATTATTCTGGAGAAAATGACTCTTGTTTCTCATTTAAAACAGAATACATACATAGTAATAGACTAAAGCGGATTGGAGAAATTATTTTGAACACCTGGATCTTAGGCAAATCATTCTCTTTGCTAAATGTGTGTAATGCTCAGGAGTCTTGGATTTCAGCATAGCCAGTACTGCAATGCTCTGCACACCGTGTGCATTTGTATTTGTAATTCTAGCATTGCGTTAGAATGGGTTGACATTGTCACAGTGGGGGATATCGTTGGCTAAGCCTTATTTCATTCTGAGAATCTGCCTCTTGAGAGCTCACATTTTTACTTGTCAGAAACAAATGTAATAGGGAAAATTATACCAATGGACTTTTGAAAACTAAATGCAATAATCACACATGAAATACATGTGTCTAGAGTGTGCCCATGTGATAAAGGGAATTCTGGGAGCTGAGGAAACTGTTGCCCTTACACTGTTTCACTAATAGCTATTTCCAGAGGTATGTTTTGAAGTGTTTAATAAATAACTTAGAACTCCTGAGACCATGCATTAGGACACTGGGAAATCTATAAGAAATTGGAGCAACTTGTTTTTGAAGAACGATTTATGATAATATGGAGCTGTAACACTAACTTTGTGAAAGTTGCTGTTGTGATTGCCTTATCTTTCTTCATCTTTCCCAATGAGTATAGTAGTTTTATGTCTACATTGGCTTCTTTCTCCTATCAGGAATATTGTAGCCTTGTGAGAACTACGTTTTGTCTTTTTTTTTTTTTCCTCAAGGCAGAGTTTCACTCTTGTTGCCCAGGCTGGCGTACAATGGCGGGATCTCAGCTCACTGCAACCTCCACCTCCTGGGTTCAAGCAATTCTCCTGCCTCCTGAGTAGCTAGGATTACAGGTATGCACCACCATGTCCGGCTAATTTTGTATTTTCAGTAGAGACGGGGTTTCTCCACATTGGTCAGGCTGGTCTCTAACTCCTGATCTCAGGTGATCCACCCGCCTCAGCCTCCCAAAGTGCTGGGATTACAGGCGTGAAACACCTCTCCCAGCCCTATGTTTTATCTTCTTATGGTTCTTTAGTGTACCAAAATAAATGCAAATGAATGCAAATAAATTTTCCATTGTCATACGAAGTCTTTTCTACTTACTTATCAAGTAATGTAGATCTACAATCTATTTTCATGTGACTCTTTCAGAGGATATGTTTTGACTCTTACACCAAAGCAAAATTTCATCCAATTAATTCATCCAATCATATTTTTAAATATGCTGAGTTCAGCAGAGATATAATTGATAGTTATTAAGGCATTTACCCTTCATTGCTTCCTATGACTTTTAATTCCATCTAGATATCACTAAATAAAAATTCTGCTGTTATGAAATAAACACAGAAACATTTGCTATTACTCTTGAAGTCACATAATTAAACTCTAAGCTTGCTAATGTTTTGATCCTTGAGTAGTTTGAATATGGAGAACCACATCAAGCCCTGAACAACTAACTCTGCACACTTTGAGTTTTTTAGATCTGCTGGAGATCAAATAATCTAGACATTAAATCATACAGTGACCACAGAACAGAACAATTAAGGTCAGAAATGGAAAAACACATGCAGACACCTGTATCTTTTATTCTTTAATAAGAATTGAATGGTGTGCAGATTCTGTATTACCTGTATCACAAGGTCCTTTCTGTTTCATGCCACTACTAGTGTTTGTCTGAGAGTTTAGCTCCTTGAACTGGCAGACATCCTCATAGTTATTTTCCTGTTTCACACAGATGCATTGTGGCTCAGTAATTCTCCATCTGTCAGCATCTCTGCATCCAGGACCAAGCCAGGGTGTTCACACACTGATCACAGAAATAGCTGTTTTGGAGGCACAGTCATTCACACCTATAATCACAGCCCTTGGGGAGGCTGAGGTGGGCGGATCACTTGAGGTCAGGAGTTCGAGACCAGAATGACCAACATGGTGAAACTCCGTCTCTACTAAAAATAAAATATCAGCCAGGCGTGGTGGTGGGCACCTGCCAACTCCAGCTACCTGGGAGACTGAGGCAGAAGAATCGCTTGAACTGAAGATGGAGATTGCAATGAGCCAAGATGGCACCACTGCACTCCAGCCTGGGTGACAGAGCAAGACTCTGTCTCAAAAAACAAACAATCAAACAATTTCTGTATTTCTGCCCATATTCCACCATTGTAAGCAGAGCTGTATCAATCCAACACAGTCCTGGACAGGGAGCATGCAGGCTGGGAGCAGAGTTCTAAATCACATTTTCCACAGCTATCATCTCCCCAGAATAACCTCAGCCAGCACTCATGACACAAAGTGAGGAGACTCTGCAAACCATGTAAAGGTAGTAGCAGGGCTGCAAACACCACTGCGCTCACTGAGGCTTCATTGCAAGCCATTCATTCACACCAGCTTTGAATCTTTGGTTTTAAGAAAAAAGAAAAAAAGTCCTGATTTTTTTCATCCTGTTTTTCCCTCTTTCCCCTCCAGAAAAGTTATAAATCTGCCACAGATGATTTCAAGACAGTGTTGACATCAGGTTCCAAGTTTAGAGAGGATAAATAGGATATTTAAAAATCCACAAATGCTCTTCTGGGATGCAATTTTTTAGAAGACAGCTTTTGGGTTTAAAAGAAACCATAATCTTGACAGTGGAATTGTCGATTTTTGCCTCCTGATTGGTTCAGGAAGCCAAACCCTGACAGAGTTATTGTATGAGAATAAAATTGTTTTATAGTGAAGTCAAGAAATATTAATAAAGAAAAATTATGTAAAGTAAAAACTTTATTATCATGTATGATTTAAAAAGTGTTAGGGAGCTATTTTTCATTTTTTTTTTTTTTTACCTCCTTCCCTCTCTCTTTCTGCCTGCTTTCTTCCTTCCTTTTTTTCCTTCTTAGTCATAAGACTAACATGTCCAATACATTTAGTCTACTATTTTATGAAATGCTAGAAAGTATCTATGGCCCAACCTAATTGGCTTCTGTTTATCTGGGTCTCAAGTGAGGTTCGGGGCATTATTTAACACACTATGACTCTAAAATAACTACTAAGCGGCCGGGCACCGTGGCTCACACCTGTAATCCCAGCACTTTGGGTGGCAGAGGTGGTGGATCACTTCAGATCAAGAGTTTGAGACCAGCCTCCCCAACATCATGAAACCCTGTCTCTACTAAAAATACAAAAAAATTAGCTGGGCGTGGTGGTGTCTGCCTGTAATCCCAGCTACTGGGGAGGCAGAGCCAGGAGAATCACTTGAACCTGGGAAGCGGAGGTTGTAGTGAGCTGACACCCTGCCACTGCACTCCAAGACTGGGTGACAGAGCAAGACTGTCTCAGAAAGAAAAAAAAGTAAATAAAAATTTTTAGATTTTTTAAAATAAAGTAACTATTAAGCAATAATAAAGGATAGGACTTCTTGTTAAACACATGGTCAAAGAGTTCTCACATGTATTATGGTTTTCTCCTCAAACTCCACTAAAATGATACCGAAATAATTTGGAAAACACAAACTAATAAAGGCAGAGAGAATGGGAGAGGGCTCCACGGCATACAGGGAAACTCAACACAATGTTTGGAAGCTGGAAAGCAAATGAATAGGTGGTAGCTGATTCAGTACAGTAGAGACAGGGTAGACCTAGAGATCCGTCATGGGGGACGATGGCAAGAGGCCAGGCACATTGCACTGCAGAACTTCAGAATGTCAAGACTTGAAAGCAGTATGAACCCCTGGAGGCAGGGCTGTGGACTGGGCCTGAAAACGGGATGTTTTGAAAATTGCTATATAGAAAAATAAGATCCCTTTGAAGGTAGCTTGTTCAAGAGAATAAGAAAAAAGGCAAGGAGTTTAATTTCTTGTAAGATTTGTTCAGTTGTGGCCAGGGATAAGATGCTGGACCAGGAGATTAAGGGGAAGCAGTGGACTGAACAGGGAAACCTCAGGCCATTTCCCTAGGGGCTCCCAGAATGCTGGCAGCCAGGTGTATATCTTCCAAGTGAGAAACCAGCAGATCCTTCTATAGAGAAACTAACCTATCCCAGAGATACTACCTTCAGATAGTGCACATGTTACTTGGCTAAACATAATTTTTAAATTACAAGCAATAGTAACAAAACACAATCAGACAAATCACTTATGGCTTTGTTTGAATCTTGGCTTGCCTATCACTAACTTGTGACCTTGGGTAATTTCACCGACTTGATCTTAAATTTTCCTTCCAATTGAGAAACCTTTCACTGAGTTG
The DNA here is from genome assembly GCF_002776525.5 of Piliocolobus tephrosceles. Taxonomy (NCBI): domain Eukaryota; kingdom Metazoa; phylum Chordata; class Mammalia; order Primates; family Cercopithecidae; genus Piliocolobus; species Piliocolobus tephrosceles. Next base: position 112,054,549 of record NC_045437.1, on the reverse strand, counting down.
TAATGAGGATGAAATGAGATACATACGTAAAAGCTTCTAGGGGATAGAGAGACATTTAACAAAGAGCACGTTTTGTTTTTTATTAGTTCATAATGATCAATAATTATAGTAAAAGTAGGTCCTCTTAGAATAATTAACCTACTCTGGCACAGTAACCTTTGGCCAAATATTACTCTGGGCAGAATATTATATTGGCTTGCTTTAGACTCTTGCTAAGTGGCCTGGCCGTTGCCTGAGAAACGGTGGTTGAAACTAGACATACGGATTTCTGTCTAAGTATGACAGATGAGGTAAGATAACAGTGGAAAAAGAGGGAAGCTCGAAGAAGACGAGGAAAGAGAACTGATTTTAGTTTCCTTCAAAGGGCTGGTGTCATTTTTCTTAGATTTGTCATCATCTCTTTTTTGATCACTTGAAACCTAGGCGTCAAATACCACTGCACGTTTCACAAAAGCAGCAGGTTTTAGAGGAATTGGAAAGGTCTGCAGATAAAGCGGAAAGGAAGTGATGGTAGTAGACTCTACGTGCTATCCTGGAGAAGGACAGGTACCCCAGGACAGGGTGCACAGAAAGACCCCTACACAGCAAGTTGAATTAGAGAAACAGGCTGATGTGAGTATTGAGGGGACGCACACCAAAGGTCCTCTAGGTTTTAAGTATTGGCCAGTCAGCAGTCAGTTTTCTCTGAAACCTTCCAACTATAACCTTCGTCCAAATAGCTAGCTCGTGATGCCACTATTATACCATTCGACAGATGAGAAAATATACGCAAAGAGGTTAGGTAATTTGACCAAGATTGACTTCTTAGCAGAGTCAGGATTTGTGAATCTTACTCCAAAGTACATCTACCTTTTTTTAAAAACTCCATTATTCCATCTCTTCCCAGACATAAACTTATTTTTATGAAATACGTGCATGCAAGCCCTTTGTAAGGTATAAAATATGACATAAGCTCAAGACATTTTAGGTATTATTTAACATTTGAAAGGCAAACGACCCCTGAAAATCTGAGGTGTGGTTGTGCTCGTGTAATTTACAGTCAATGTATTTAGTTTGCCTTCTGCTTGTGGAGCGGGTTGAAACAGAAGAAGGGAACATGAGGCTGAAATGGACATGAAGTGGAGATAGAAATAAAAGATGATGGGTTTTAGTATTTCAAGAGAAAAAGAATAATAGAATTATTTTCGTGGTAACAGAAATTGCTCAGCTTAAACATTTGTTTCTGTTGCATTACAAAATTATATAAGTATAATGTGGATTTTCTTGGTATAAAATTAAAGAGGGATTATTTTGAGGCTGATCCACAAAAAATTTAGGTTCTTGCTACTGAAAGTGTGGCCTGGGACCAAGTTTTGGCTCCTCTTGGGAGCCTGCTGGAAATGCCGAATCTGGGCCCCACCCGAGTCAGACTGTGCACAGATCCCCAGGTGACGTGTACGCACATTGTGGTCCCAGAAGCACTGTTTTAGGCCAAAAGCTAAAGGCTGTGGGTGAAGAGAAAAGGCCATGAAGTTGGGCAAGGGCTTTTCAGGGTTACATATTTTCAATGAGAATAAGGATTTTCAGGAAGTATCCTGAGTATTTTTTAAGTGAATAAACAGACTAGGAACAAATCATCCCAATAGCCATGGAAGTGACTGGACTGTGGCCTGAGAAGGGGCTGTGGTGGGCATGTGTTATAAATGAAGCTCATTAAACAACAAAAGTTTAGGTATTAACAGAGATCAGGACATTCAGTGCAGCCTCCTGTTTACCAGCAACATTTAATACCCAACGAAGGTCTGAGTGAAATCTTGAAATTTTAGCTTAAACATTTCCCTTTAATATGTTAAGTAAGTTATAGTAAAACAAATGTGGATTTCTCTCTTGTCAAAGCAATTTAGTATTTTATAATGCTAAGGAAGAGGAAAAGAGATATCCAACACCTTGAAGAAACCAGCAGAGGGGAAGTCCGTGGTGCCCTTAGGTGTCCTGAGTCCCTGCTGGGAGCCAGATCCCATTTCCTGGCAGTCCATTCTCACCATTTGTGACCTTGTCCTCTGCAGGGCATGATGCTGGGAGCCAGTGGTGGGGGACGGGAGGCAGAAAGACAGGGATTCAAGGCTTCCCAGTGAGAGCTACAGGTCTCTCACCTAAAGAAAAGTACAATTCCTCAGGTCCTCAGAGAGAATTAAGAATTTACATTCTTTCAGTCAATTTATCAGCATATATTTAGTAAACATATACTTGAACAGCTCTGCGCAAGAACGCTTATACCAGAGCACAAGCCTTAATTCTTTTCTTCCAGGATTTTTAAATCTCTGTGCCCAAAATGGCAGAGTGTTTTAGGAAGGGGTGCGTGACGTCTGCTGGGATAGGAGACAGCACTGTAATAATTCACTGCCTGTATTTAGGACTCGACAGTGGACAACGCACAGTCAGAGTCAGAGGGAAGTAATCGGTTTTCCCATTTTAGAGCCATGGAGCAGGTTGGGAGAGGTTTAATAACCCAAGGTCACTCCTTGCTATAAACTGACAAAGCTGGAAATAAAATCTAGGTCTTCCATCATTTAATTCCATGAGGAAAGAATAACCCAGATGATGATCATGATGATGGTGGTGGTGGTGGTGGTGATAGTAGTGGTGACGATGGTGGTGATGGTGGTGGTGATGGTAGTGTTGGTGATGGTGGTAGTGGTGATGGTGGTGATGGTAGTGTTGGTGGTGATGGTGATGGTGGTGATGGTAGTGTTGGTGATGGTGGTGGTGGTGGTGATGGTGGTGGTGGTGATGATGGTGGTGATGGTAGTGTTGGTAATGGTGGTGGTGATGGTGGTGATGGTAGTGGTGACGACAGTGGTGATGATAGTGGTGGTGCTGTTGGTGGTGGTGATGGTGGTGGTGACAGTGGTGATGATGGTGGTGGTGGTGATGATGGAGATGATAGTGGTGATGGTGGTGGTGATGACGGTGGTGGTGATGGTGGTGTTGGTGGTGACGATGGTGATGACAGTGGTAATGATGGTGGTGATAGTGGTGATGGTGGTGGTGGTGACGACGGTGGTGGTGATGATGGTGGTGGTGATGGTAGTCGTTGATAGTGACAATGACAGTGGTGGTGATGGTGGTAAGGAAGGGTAAAAGACAGGAAAGGCAGTGCTAGGGACTCTCTTCCTGAGATAAAGAACAGTACTGCTAGGACTTCCACTAGTGTTTGTTCTGGCTGAAGGAGAAAAGTGGGTGGCTTCAACAGACTGAAACTAGGACAAACAGAGGGACTGCGGCATCCCAACATGATCTTAGCACATATGGGGATTCCCAGAGCTTCATGAAGTGGATGTAACTGAAGAATCCTCATTGTAACCCACACCTGAAGTTAAAAAAATCAGGAGCTTCCGTAAATGTATCTGGCAAACATTTTGTCTTCCCTTAAATAAAATAAATTTCCTTAATAAAGTCAATGGAGGCAGGGTTGGTGGTGGGGGTGGGAGGTGGAGAGGGTATGTGTGATTTATTACAGGGCAAGAGGAGGGCCTTGATGGCTCTGAACTAACTACTTAGAACTGCCGGCTCGAAAACCAAGTTGTACACTGGTTTCTCTTTTTGTACCAATGTTACAGTTTTTAAAAAATATAATTTTTATGAATATCATCATTAGTGCTATAAGCATAGGTAAGTATAAGTTAATTCTACAGTAAAGTGATTATTAAATCCATTAGTCATACACAGGAAATCCAAAATTAACTTACTCTCCAGCATCAAGTAAATGATTCTACTGTGCGCTCTAAGAAAGCAATTGTTCATTAATATGCAAAATATAGCAGAACTATTAGATCATAAAGCCATGCAATCTTATGATTAAATTATAAATTTTACATATTTTAATGATGTGTTTTACATACTTTGTTTTCTACGCAAGATTAAAAGGAGGTACCCATGGTTTTTCTCATATCTTGACCTGAACTGTGCAATACTTAATTAGAATTGATGAGTATCTACCACGGATGACAGGAGTCTTTCAGTAGCATCAGGTATTTCTTTGGATTATTGCTGAGGACTAACATGAAGATATGCATTAGTCTTTTTTTTGAGACGGAGTCTCGCTCTGTCACCCGGGCTGGAGTGCAGTGGCCGGATCTCAGCTCACTGCAAGCTCTGCCTCCCAGGTTTACGCCATTCTCCTGCCTCAGCATCCCAAGTAGCTGGGACTACAGGCGCCCGCCACCTCGCCCGGCTAGTTTTTTGTATTTTTTAGTAGAGACGGGGTTTCACCATGTTAGCCAGGATGGTCTCCATCTCCTGACCTGGTGATCCGCCCGTCTCGGCCTCCCAAAGTGCTGGGATTACAGGCTTGAGCCATCGCGCCCGGCCAATATGCATTAGTCTTAAGTGGACTCATAGCTATGCCCTTGGGCTTTCTTTGTCCCCCCCCCCCTTTTTTTGCTGTTATAACCACCATGGACATCCATGTTCTCTCTTCCCAGGCCACGAGAAAGGACTGGCCCCATTCACACTGCCTTGGTCGTACGTGTGGGTAAAGGCAGCATGCACATTAAATTCTCTGCAGGGGACTTACATGCCCACATGGACAATCTATTGTGGTTATTGTATTTCAGATTAAATAACGATGCCATTTTTTTTCCCTGTGCAGAATTAAATGTGTTTGAAAGACCTGGGAAATACTACAGATCGGGCTACAGGCATTGCCTCTGTGACCTTCTGTTTCTCCATATCCTGATTACTGTAGAGCTGGTTTCTGTTTCTCCCCCTCAGAGGGAGCTAACCTTTCTCTTTAATGGTTACGCTATTTCAGTCTGCTTTCCAGTGGCCACCACACAGGGTGAGGATCTTCTCACAAAGCAGCAAAGATAGCGGCCACAACTCCTCGTGGACATCATCCTCTTGAGGATGCCGTAACTGGCTCTTACCTGATCAGCTTGGCCACATGCTTTTCTGTGAAGCTATCATGGTAGCCAATGGATGGAGCAAGCTGACTGTCCAGGCCTGGATCAGCTGCCCTCCTCTGGAGCCCAGTGGGAGCTCCAGGGGCAGGATCAGTCCCATTGAACCACGTGGACAGAAGGAGAAGAGCGAGAATCCACCAAGGAAAAGTCGGGGAGCGTGAAGTTAATTTTGGGTGTCAATTTGCCTGTGCCACAGGATGCCCAGTTGGATTGCTAAACACTACTGCTGAGTGTGCCTGCGATGGTGTTTCTGGGAGGGGTTAGCATTTGAATTGGTGGATGGAGTAAAGCAGACGGCCCTCACCAGTTTGGGGCAGGCATCATCCATTCTGTTGAGGGCCTGAGTAGAAGGTGAATTATCAATCTCTGCCGGATTGCCTGAGCTGGGACATTGATCTCCTACCCTCAGCACTCCTGGCTCTGAGACCTTCAGATTCAGATTGGAACCTGTACCATAGGCTCTCTGGCTCTCAGGCCATTGAACTATACCACGAACTTTTCTAGGTCTCCGGCATGCAAATGGCAGCTTGTGGGGATTCTCAGCCTCCATAATCATATGAGCCAATACCTTATCATACACCTCTTTCTAGAGACATTCAGACATCCTATTGGCCTGTTTCTCTAGATGACCCTAGTTCAGGTAGCACCTCCCCCAGGGGACAGAAACAGAAGCCTGAGGGTTGTAGCAGGCAGCCTTTAAGGTGGCCTCCACTGACCCCTGCGCCTCCTGCTAGTCACACTATTGTGCATTCCCCTTCCACACTAAACCAGGGTTGATCTCTGTGACTACAGAATAGTCTGCAGAAGTGATCATGTGTCACCTCCAAAATTAGATTATAAAAAAATATGATGGCTCCCAAAAAGGTGGGGGAAAAAAGAGGCCGGGTACAGTGGCTCACGCCTGTAATCCCAGTACTTTGGGAGGCTGACGTGGGTGGATCACCTGAGGTCAGGAGTTCGAGACCAGCCTGGCCAATATGGTGAAACCCCGTCTCTACTAAAAACACAAAAATTAGCTGGGCGTGGTGGTGGGCACCTATAATCCCAGCTACTCGGGAGGTTGAAACTGGAGAATCCCTTGAGCCTGGGAGGTAGAAGTTGCAGTGAGCCAAGATTGCACCATTGCACTCCACCTTGGGAGACAACAGCAAAACTCCATCTCAAAAAAGAAAAAACAGAAAAAGAAAAAAAAAACACTCTTACAATAGAGTTTGGTACATCATTAGAGTTACAGCAATCTCAACCAATTAGAAGTCGATTCCTAAACCTGGAATTATTATCCTAACGTGTTCTTCCGCTTTAATTAAAGGAGGCAAAATTGGTCCCCTTGACTCTGGTCTCTACTATTTTCCTCCATTTTCTAACTAAGGCTGTAGAAAAATACAGCAAATTCACACTGTATTTCAATCTGTTTTAGGGAAATAATGAAGTATTTTCTATTTTTATACATCCTGGCTAGCATGTGCTTTCTAAACCCAAAACAATCATGTTACTTCCATTACCAGAAAGGAGTCCTGACCCAGACCCCAAGAGAGGGTTCTTGGACCTTGTGCAAGAAGTAATTTGGGGTGAGTACATAGAGTAAAGTGAAACCAAGTTTGTTAAGAAAGTAATAGGCTGGGCGTGGTGGCTCACGTCCGTAATCCCAGCACCTTGGGAGGCCAAGGCAGGCGGATCACTTGAGGTCAGGGGTTTGAGACCAGCCTGGACAAGATGGTGAAATCCCATCTCCACTAAAAATTAAAAAATTGGCAGGGCGTGGCAGCACGTGCCTCTAATTCCAGGTACTCAGGAGGCTGAGGCATGTGAATCGCTTGACGTCCGGAAGCAGAGGTTGCAATGAGCCAAGATTGAGCCACTGAACTTCAGCTTGGGCAACAGAGCAAAACTCCACCTCAAAAAAAAAAAAAAAAAAAGGAAAGTGAAGTCATAAAAGAATGGCTACTCCAGCAACTCCACAGGCAGGGCAGTGGCATCGGCTGCTCAACTGAATAAACTCATAGTTACTTCTTGGTTATATGCTAAACAAGGGGTGGATTATTCATGAGTTATCTGGGAAAGGGGTAGGCAGTGTCTGGAACTGAAATTTCCTCCCCTTTTTAGACTGTATAGGGTAATTCCTGAATGTTGCCATGGCATTTATAAATGATCGTGGTGCTGGTGGGAGTGTCTTTTAGCATGCTAATGTATTATAATTAGTATACAATAAGCAGTGAGGACAGCCAGCAGTCACTGTCATTGCCATCCTGGTATTGGTGGGTGTTGGCTGTTTTTCTGTTGTGGTTGTTTTTTCTTTCTTTCACTACATCCTGTTTTATCAGCAAGGTCTTTGTACCTGTATCTTGTTCTGACCTCCTATCTCATCCTGGGATTAAGAATGCTGAACCTCCTGGGAATGACGCCCAACAGGCCTCAGCCTTATTCTACCCAACCCCTATTCAAGATGGAGTCACTCTGGTTTGAATGCCTTGGATACTTTTTTTTTTTTTTGCAGATGGAGTCTCACTCTGTCACCCAGGCTGGAGTGCAGTGGCGTGATCTTGGCTCACTCACCGCAATCTCCGCCTCCTGGGTTCAAGGAATTCTCCTGCCTCCTGAGTAGCTGGGATTACAGGCGTCTGTCACCACACCCGGCTAATTTTTGTAATTTTAGTAGAGAGGAGATTTCACTGTGTTGGCCAGGCTGGTCTCAAATGCCTGACCTCAAGCCATCCACCCGCCTCAGCCTCCCAAAGGGCTGGGATCACAGGCATGAGCCACTGGGCCTGACCACCTCTGACATTTCTCTACTTAAAAATCTTAGGCTTGGAAACAATAATCTTGGCTTGAGCTCAGATCATCACACGTGTATTAGGTGACTATCGTGTTCCAAGCCCTCAAATAGGATATATGAAAAGGTCAGTAAGAGGTAATCCTTGCCCTTAAAAGTAAATTGATGACTTCACACTGTTTGCAGCAGTTTCTCAAGGTGTGATCCACTGACATCCCATCCGCATTTCTGGTATGGACTAGACTTCAGTGGACAGGCTGGGCATGGTGACTCACACCTGTAATCCCAGAACTTTGGATTCTAAGGATTGACTCACTGAGGCGGGTGGGTCACTGGAGCTCAGGAGTTTGAGACCAGCCTGGACAACATGGCAAAACCTGTCTCTACTAAAAATACAAAAATTAGCCGGCTGTGGTGGTGTATGCCTATAATTCCAGTTACTTGGGAGGCTGAGGTAGGAGGATCACCTGAGTCCGGAGATCAAGGCTGTGAGTAGAGATTGCACCACTGCACTCCAGTCTGGGCACCAGAGTGAGACCCTATCTCAAAAACATCAACAATTGGGCTGGACACTTTGGGAGGCTGAGGTGGGTGGAACACCTGAGGTCAGGAGTTTGAGACCAGCCTGGCCAACATGGCAAAACCCCATCTCTATTAAAAATACAAAAATTATCCAGGTGTGGTGAGGTGTGCCCATAATCCCACCTACTTGGGAGACTTAGGCACAAGAATTGCTTGAACCTGGGAGGCAGAGGTTGTAGTGAGCTGAAATTGCACCACTGCACTCCAGCCTGGGCAACAGAGCGAGACTCCATCTAAAAACAAAACAAAACTATGGTGAACCAGGTAGGTGTGAGATCACTTAGAGTAGAGTGAGAGCAACACAGGGAAGCTGCTCAGGGAAGACCAGGCTCCTGTTTGGTGCTGGAAATTGTCGACGAAAAGAGTCAAATTCTGTAAAATATTGGAGATTTGTCCTTAGCCAAATGTGAGGACCATGAACCGTGACACAGCCCGAGGAAGTCTTGAGAACCTGTGCCAAAGGTGTTTAGGCTATAGTTTGGTTTTACATGTTTTTGTTTGTTTGTTTTTTTGTTTGTTTGTTTGTTTTTACCACTTGCCTCCCTCCCCACCCAGCTTTTTCTGTTTTACATGTTTTAGGGAGACAAAAGACACCAATCAATATATGTAAAACGTACACTGATTGGTTCAGTCCAGAAAGGTGGGACATCTCAAAGCAGGTTGTTGAGGGGTTTCCAGAACATAGATGAATTCGAAGATTTCCCAATTGGCAGTTGGTTGAAAGAGTTAAATCATCACATAAAGACCTGAAATCAATAGAACAGAGGGTCTAGGTTCGGGGGTTGTGGAGACCAGGGTTTTTATTATGCAGATGAAGCCTCCAGGTAGCAGGCTTCGGAGAAAATAGATTGTAAATGTTTCTTATCAGACTTAAAAAGAATCCAGACTCACTGGGTGCGGTGGCGCATGCCTGTAATCCCAGCACATTGGTAGGCTGAGCTGGGTGGATCACCTGAGGTCAGGAGTTCGAGACCAGCCTGGGCAACATGGTGAAACCCTGTCTCTACTAAAAATACAAAAATTAGCCAGGTACGGTGGCAGCCACCTGTAATCCCAGCTACTTGGAAAGCTGAGACATGAGAATTGCTTGAACCTGGGAGGCGGAAGTTGCAGTGAGATGAGATCGTGCCACTGCACTCCAACCTGGGCGACAGAGCAAGGCTCTGTATCAAAAAAAAAAAAAAAAAAAAAAAGTTTGCTGAAGCTTAGAATGGGGACATCTGGTGGGACTCAGATGAAACTGGGAATCCTGAATCCACAAGTCACTCTGAGCCTCTTTTGCCAAAGGTAGGAGCTTGCTCTGTTTTATCTAAGGAGACTAAGGAGACTAGCTGCCCTTTTCTTGAAAACTGTGTGACAATCTCACATGAGGAGATGCCCATTCTCCTTCAGACCTGCCACAACTACTCCCTGTTGGCACCAGACTCATAAATAGGATCTTAGATTTTCAGTACCCACTATGGCCTAGAATGAGATAGCTTTTACACCAAGAGAACTCCAAGATTTTGCCAGTATATATTGGCAGAAACCTAAGGAGTGTGTGAGGGTGTCAGACTAAGGCAGAAGAACATAACTCTACAGTAGACTGACCTCACTGACCTAGGTACACTAAGATTTTGGATCTCATGTGTTAGTTTGCTTAACTGGAGTGGCTCTCACAGCTTATTTGGTTGGTGGCTGGAACTAGGACTCCATGGTGGTCTAAGCTGAGTGAGCAGAGATGCCAGAGCTGCCCTGGCATGATATGGAGGAGGGAATCTGAAGGCCTAGGGACATGAAATGTTGAAAGGATTTTTATCATGGCAACCTGCACACCTACCCACCAACTACATTCCCCCAGGAGAACCCAGAAAATGCTTTATGTACTAGGGTGTTGAGAAACACATTCACGGGGGAACACCAGCATCCTTAGAAGGTCCGTAGCTCTCTCCTTTGCAGGCCAGGTATGATGGGTCAGGGGTGTGGACCCTGTTGATACGAGCTCCCAACAGCAGAAGCCAAGAGACAGTGTCCAACCTCCAGACGCAACGTGAGCATATTCGCCATAAAGGACCACAGGACACGCCTGTGGTCAGCAAGCCCTGGCCTCTAGGAGGTTTGGCAGCGACTAATTGTCCCGAGGTCCCTGCGACTGACACAGATGAGAAGCCCACTAGAGTATTGCTTGGGAGCTCATTTCACAACAAAGGGAGTGGAGCAATGGGCTCAGGCCCAGAGAATTAACTTAAAGGAGAAGGAAAAAAAGCAAGAGACACGGACGGCAGCAAAGGCAAGAAACCAGCAGCCCCAGAAAAAGCAGCAAGGCCAGCTTTGGTTCCATTTGGCAACTTGTTAAAGTAATTGACAAAATATAACTAATGAACAATTATAATGAAGTTCATAATTAGGTCCTAAAACACTTGATATAAAAAATATTTCAAATTCTTTTTTAAAAAAAACAGTACTCAAGTGAGGTAAGGTGAGGCCGACCCAGGAAGTGGAGAAAGCTGAGTGGTTCCTCTGGTTTGAAAGGAACAAAGCCCCCCAAATCATTATCCACTGGCCTCCCAGAGCTGACATGCTAATTTGAAGGAGATAGTGAATGTGAGTGGCTAACTCAAGGTTTGGCAGGTAGTGGATGAGTAAGAAATACTTGTTCCTTCCCTCCTGTTGGGCAGGAAGTTCACTGAGGGTAGACAATGCCATCCATTACTGTCTATATTCTGTGGGGCCTGGTCTGGGAGCCGGATACCCAGAGGTTCTTAGAAAATATAGGTAAAGGCTGGGCGCGGTGGCTCAAGCCTGTAATCCTAGCACTTTGGGAGGCCGAGATGGGCGGATCACGAGGTCGGGAGATCGGGACCATCCTGGCTAACACGGTGAAACCCCATCTCTACTGAAAAAAAAAAAAACCAAAAAACTAGCCGGGCAAGGTGGC